>NC_080561.1:927500-1117500 GCF_030253575.1 Rhododendron vialii
TGGGCCGATTTTTACCTCGAAGTCCACGGGAACTACGAATTTGGCGACGGTCTCCGTCGGTACGCAGTCCCTAAAGTTAAGGATACGAGAGGTACCAACGAACCGTTCCTTTCTTAATCTAATAAAAATTTTGCTCGCCTTTTCGTTTGTTGCTTAACGTTTGCACTCCTGCTATCTTTCGTTTGCAGAGCTCGGTCCTATATCAAAAGGACTTAATACAAATTCTCAAGAGAAGGCTTGCGACATGTTCCTCGCACAAGCTTGCCGACACGCTCCAACTCTTCTTGATTATAAACCCTCATACAAGGGTGTGCTGAGAAGGAAGGAGAAAAGTAAAGAGGCCGAAGCCGAACTAGGGAAGAAGAAAACAGGTGCCCCCAAGACCACCGGAGTATCCAAAAAGGGGGGTGCTTCAAACGTCGAAGGCGTTCGGGAGAAGCGGCAACAGGGAGTGCGGCTGCCGAAGATTGGATATACGGCCGAGGAGTGGCTCACTCCGCTTAGATCCAACGTTCTAGCCGACCTCGCTGACGAAGATATGTCGAGGAGAAATGTCCCCAGGCCCGTCATTCCAACGAAGTCGGCAAACCCTGCTCGCAGTTGAGGCTCTTCCGACCAGCAGACACAGCAAAAGGAAAAAAGACAAAACATCCGAGGATGTTTTGCCACAGAACATTGCTCAGTCTGCCCCATCAAGCGTTGCACGAGCCTCTCCGTCCAAGGAGCAGAGGATTCTTCCCGAACCTCATATCAACCTCACCGACCCTGAAACAGAAGCTGCTGTCCGATGCCAATTCAGTCCCTCCTATACAATGTCTGATGGGAGAGTCCTGCAGCTGAGTGATTCCGTTAAGGAAGAACCAAACCTCGCAGTGACGCTCCTCAGGGGTCTAGCTCTTCCAAGAGACTATGACCAAGTGCCGACCGATCTGATTCCTGGGCTCGGAGAAATGTGCTCCCATCTTGTGCAGGTATAACTTGTGCTTAGATTTTGTACTTGTGATTTTTTCTTGTGGTAATCTTTACTTCCACATTTTTGACAGGCTGGACAGGCTGCCCTGAAAGCCTATGACAAGGCCACCAAAGTCTCTGCCGAGCGTGAACGATACAGGTCTGACCGAGATTCGTACCGAACCAAATGGAGGATCTCGGATCAGCAGGCAAAGGATGCGGAGGTAGAAGTGGAGAGGCTGAAGAAGGAGCTTGCCGACGTTAAGGCTGCTGTCGAGGCCGATGCCGAAAAAATGAGGGTGGAAGAGAAAGGGAAACTCAAAGCTGCCGACGCCAAAGGCTATGAGGCCGGAATAAACCGAGCTGCACTGGAGTATACCCAGATAGCACATAAGATGGTGAATGACGAGCTTGAGGCTCGGCTTCCAAATTTCTTTAAGCTGGGTTATACTGCTGGTGCCGAGGCTATGGCTGCGGTAATGGCAATTCAAGCCGATTCTGGCTTTTTGAAGCAGCTTCCTGAGCCGACCGTGCCGGATCTTGAGCTTCCTTACTCCGAAGAGGAGTGCCAACCCCTGCCTCCTGAGGATGAAGATGAAGAAATGACCGAAGCGCCTGTGGCCGATCAACAGGAAAAAGCCGGAGATGATGAGAGCCATCCCGAGGCTCAAGACAAAGTTGTCGAAGATGCCCAAGTTTAGGATTCTCTTTAAGTTTTATTTTGTTTTGTTTCTGAATATTTTTGAACTTTGCTTTTGGACTGGATGGCTCCGAACGTTTAGGATTTGCCATGCCAGATGTAATAGTTTTAAGGGGGTCGGCATCGAACGTTTTACCAAGCCGAGCCCTCTTGGTAGGAGATTCTGAATTTCAAGTTTGTGTTTAAATGACTTAGAAAAAATTCTCAACTTTGTTATTGTACTGAATATTTCTTCATGCCTTAGAAATATTTTCTGAGTTTGCTCGCCGAAGGTCAAGCAGCGTTGGCTTGTTTCCAGGTTTATTTACTTGTAACAGCCCCTGCGTTGGTATAAGGCTCGGCTTCAAATGCCAGTCTTGTGCCAACGTAATATGTTAAGTAAATGTCTTAAGTGGCAATTTGTTCAAGTCAAAGTATGAACATACTCGAACCAATATGTTTAATCGAGTTGTGGCTGGAAATCAAATTGTCCGAGCCATAACATGTTTGCACTAAAGAAATCCGAACGTAGCTGTGATTGTCAGAATACCGAGCTTATAGCGATTGATGTTTGAATCATTGTAATCAAATATAGAGAACACTGATGCTTAAGAAGTAGGAGAGACTTTTCATTAAATAAAAGATGGTCAAAACAAGTACAGCATTGTGGTAGGAGAAAAGTAATAGTCTTGAGGGCTTCTGTGATAGATTGAGACCGATGAGAGACTTCAAAGGTAGGCCTTCCTGAGGTTCAGAGCGTTCCAGGGGTTCTCAATTTCCCTTCCCTCTTTGTCTTCTAACTTGTACGAGCCGTTGCCGACCTCTTTAATCACCCTATAGGGTCCTTCCCAATTCGGTTTGAATTTTTGTCTTGTGGTTGGCTCGGACAACCTTCCGCCAAACCCAATCGTCGGCTCTGAACTTCTTGAGCCTTACGCTTCGATTGTAGCCCCGAGCGACTTCCTGCTGATAGTTGGCTAACTTGAGCTGAGCATCGTCTCGCTTTTCTTCGGCTAAGATAAGCTCTGTTGCCACTGCATCATTGTTGGATTCTAGATCAACAGTTTCGGTGCGCAGGGTCGGGAACCTTGATTCCAGTGGGATGACAGCCTCCATGCCGAAGGCCATTGCAAAGGGAGTTTGGCCAGTGGAGCGTCTGGGAGTGGAGCGATAGGCCCAAAGGACCCTAGGCAGTTCCTCGGCCCATTTTCCTCGTTTTGAGTCAAGCCGACGTTTGATGCCAGCGCAAACAGTCTTGTTAGTGGCTTCGGCCTGGCCGTTGCCCTGGGGGTAGGATGGGGTTGAATTGAAGAATCTAATTCCGAACTCAGCACAGAGTCCAGTTAACTCTTTTCCGACGAATTGGGAGCCATTATTCGACACAATTGCATAAGGCACGCCGAACCTTGTGACGATGTTCCTCCAAACGAATCGCCGAACGTCTGTTTCAGTTGTTGTGACTAACGGCTCGGCTTCCACCCACTTTGAAAAGTAATCCGTTGCAGTGATCAAAAACTTGAAGCCTCCAGGGGCAGTTGGAAGTTTGCCAACTATATCCAAGCCCCACTGAGCAAAGGGCCATGGACTAGTGATAGGTTTGAGAGATTGAGCGGGCTGCCTTGGTATGGGGGAGAAAAGTTGGCAAGGCTTGCACTTTTTGACCACTTCTTCACAATCCTTCTTCATTCCTTTCCAAAAGTATCCCTGACTGAGAGCTCTTTGACATAGGGAAAGGCCGCCAGAGTGACATCCGCAGCTGCCAGAGTGGAGCTCGGTTAAAATAATTGGGACCTCGGTTGGGTGAACAACTCGAAGATATGGCCCAGTGAAGCTTTTCCTGTATAGTTGACCGAGCTCAGAGATCCAGTAGTAGGCTGCTTTGCTGCGTACACGGTGGGCCTCCTTTTTGTCAGAGGGTAGAGTATCATCTTTGAGGAACGAGACAATTTCATCCATCCAACTTGGGCCGAGGGAAATGTTGAATACTTCTTCCGAGATTTCGAAGCTTGGCTGGTGGATTTCGCCGAAGCTGATGTGTCGGAATTCAGATGCTTTGCTTGCCGAGGCCAAACTTGCGAGAGCATCGGCATGAGCGTTGTTCTCTCTGTTGATCTGTTCGATTTGGAATCCTTTGAACCCTCGGATTAACTCTAGAGCGGTAGCTTGATACTTAATCATTCTTGGGTCCCGAGCTTCATAATCACCTGTTACTTGATTGACGATCAGCTGAGAGTCGCAGAACACTTGTAGGTCTTCAACTTGTAAACTTGCCGCGGCTCGGAGACCAGCAAGCAGAGCTTCATATTCGGCTTCGTTGTTTGTGGCTTGGAAGTTGATTGTGATAGCACTTTCATGAAGGACGCCCAAGGGTTTATAAGAACGACCCCTGCACCCGAGCCGTGACTGTTTGATGCCCCGTCAACGTGCAACTTCCAAACGTCTCCGCTAAATAAGTTCCAAACTTTTCGAGCCTCTTGTTGTTCTAGCATCCCATAATTAGGCTTGACCAATGCTTCCTCGTCCGGGCTTCCAGGGGTGAATTCAGCAATAAAGTCTGCCAATACTTGTGCCTTGATTGCAGTTCGAGGCTCAAAGTGGATATCAAAGTTTGCTAATTCGACCGCCCATTGAGATACTCTGCTTGATAGATCAGCCTTCCTCAAGAGATTTTTAAGTGGAAACTCTGTGAGAACTATGATAGGGTGCTCTTGAAAATAAGGGAGCAATTTCCGAGCTGCTGTAACCAATGCTAGAAGAAGCTTCTCTAATGGCAGATATCTAGTCTGTGCTGGGAGCAAGGTTCGGCTTGAAAAGTAGATAGGTTGGTCCTCAAGGCCTTCCCGTCGGACAAGTGCCGAACTCACGGCATGTGGAAAGACAGCTAAATAGAGATGGAGAGTTTCAAAAGCTACTGGTTTGACAAGAAGATGAGCCGAACAAAGATAGGATTTCAGCTTGGTGAGGGCTGCATCACAATCTTCCGTCCACTTGAAACTTCGTCGGCTTTGCTTCTTGAGAGTTTGGAAGAAGACATGGCATTTATCCGACGAGCGGCTAATAAACCTGTTGAGAGCCGCTGCCATCCCGGTTAGCTTCTGAATTGCCCGAGGAGTTGATGGTGGTTTCAATTGCTGTATAGCTGAGATCTGGTTCGGATCTGCTTCGATACCACGCCGAGTAACCAAATAGCCGAGGAACTTCCCGGAGCTAACGCCAAAGGCGCATTTGTCGGCGTTAAGCCGTAGCTTGTGCTTCTTCAATATTGCAAAGACCTCGGCAAGATGAGAGAGGTGATTCTCGGCCTTGAGACTTTTCACCACCATATCGTCAATATAAGCCTCCATGATTTCTCCGATGAGAATTCCGAACAACAGGTATACCATTCTTTGGAATGTGGCACCCGCATTCTTAAGGCCGAACGGCATAACCAGGTAACAGAAGAGGCCTCTGGGCGTGATGAATGCCGTCTTTTCCATATCGTCGGGATCCATGGCTATCTGGTGGTAGCCTCGGTAAGCATCCAAGAAACTCAGCCGAGCGTGACCCGCCGTTGCATCTACCAATTGATCAATCTTTGGAAGGGGTAGACAGTCTTTCGGACAAGCATCATTCAGGTTGGTGTAATCCACGCAAACTCTCCATTTTCCATTCTTCTTTTTCACCACCACAGGGTTCGCGAGCCAAGTGGGGTATTGTACTTCTTTGATGGCGCCAGCCTCGAGGAGTTTGCCAACTTCTTCATTAACTGCGTCGGCGTGAATGCTGGCCGACCGCTGAGGCTTCTGAATCACAGGCTTTGCTGATTTTGAAACTTTGAGGGAGTGCTGGATGAGCTTTGGGTCAATGCCTGGCATCTCATACGGCGTCCATGCAAAAACTTCGATGTTGCTTTTGAGGAACTGCAAGGTTTTTTCACTCTCGGCTTGGGATAAACCAGCGCCGAGCATGAAATAACGTGATGCATCCTCGTTAAGTGGGAATTTGATAAGATCCTCAATTGATTTCTCTTCAGGAAGAGATCCGACGTCTTCGAGAACTGGTTTGTCAGGGACTTCAACCCAATGTACTCTTTTGGTGCTTGATGACTTTCCAATGGCCGAGACGTAACACTATCTGGCTTGTAACTGATCTCCAAATAGGTCTTCTTGTTTGCCGTTAGCGCCGATGTACCTGACCACTTGATGGTAGGTTGAGGCGACGGCCTTGATTGAATGGAGCCAATTTCGTCCAAGGATTGCGTTGTATGGGCTCGGTGCATCTACAACGACGAATTCTTGATTAGAAGCAACCGAGTCCGTAACGACAGGGAGGGTAATCCTTCCGAGATGCCAAACTGGAGTGCCACTGAAACCAATTAAAGGGACTTCTGCTGGTAATAGGCACGACTGTGGAATTTTGAGCTCGTTGAAGAGAGATAAATACATCACTTCTGCCGAGCTTCCTTGATCAATAAGCACCCTTTTGACCGAGTGAGTTAAAATTTGGAGTGTGACCACCAGAGCGTCGCAATGGGGGGTTTGTATGCGTTGAAGATCTTGCTCGGTGAAGGACATTGACCAGGGACGCTCGAGCGTTTTGACTCTTTTTGGAGCACGATCGATGGAAAAAACTTGGGAAATATTCTCAGCTTTGACAAGCTCTTGACGAAGCTGTTTTGCTGCCTCTTTTGTTGTTGACCCATGAATAACGTTGATTACTCCGACTGGTCGTGGAATAAGGTTTTGTCCACCAGCATTCGGCTGTCTCCTCGGCGTCTTTGTCCAATCGATATGATCATCAAGAAGTCCTTGTGTCGCTAGATTTTCCAAAAGTGCCTTATAGGGAGCGCAAGCCGTGGTGTAATGCCCGAGCTCATTATGGTACGAGCATCTCTTCCGATTGTTGTTATTGCCTTCTTCTGTGTTCAATTTGGGAGGGTTCGGCCAAACAAAGAACGGTTCCCTCTCTATCGTACGGAGGAGGAAATAAATTGGCTCTTTGAAAACTGTGGTTTCAGCTATATAGTCATGAGCTTTCGGCCCCTTTTTGTCTGCCACCTTGACTGTGTTGACCTGCTTCTTCGGCTGGACAGCGACCACAGGCTTCGGTGGTGCGATTTGGGGCGTAGGGACATGAAGGCTTTGAGATACGATTGAGTTTTGTCCTCCTTGGAGTTCTCGCTCGGCGAGGAACTCTTCGTAGGAGCAGAACTGTTCTACCGTCCTCATTAGCTCGTTCATTCCATGAGGCGCCCTTATTGCCAGTTCATCCAGGATCTTGCTTCCTGTTTCCAACCCATTCTTGAAGTTCCTTGCCGCCCAGTATTGATCAACACCGGGTATCTCGTTAAACAGTTGCCAGTAACGTTCGGCATACTTCCGAAGCGTCTCGCCGGGCCTCTTTCTCATCTGTGCCAAGGCATCTTCTTCCTTGGCTTGCTTGTTGCTAGTGATGAACCGATAGTTAAAAGCTCTTTCAAGCTCTTTGAAACTATGGATCGATCCAGCCTATAATTGATTGAACCAAAGCAAGCCGAGGCGCCCAAGACTTGAGGGGAATGCTTTGCACATGATGGCATCGTCGTCGATGAAGCAAGAGATGGTGCTTCTGTAACTGATGAGATGGGTGTATGCCTCGGTCGTACTGGGATCGAACTTCTGGAACTTGGGTAGATGTAGACCTAGCTTCGGCAACGTTGCTTGGATCTTGGCCGAGAAGGGTGATTCTGTCAGCTTTTTCAATTGGTACTCGTGGGTTGGCCGAGGGGGAAGACCTTCCCGAGCGTTTCGAGACTTCTTTGATGCTCGGAGTTCTTGTTCCCTTTGTTTTCCTTCGTTCTCATCCTGCCGACGTTGAAATCCCCTCTCCCTCTTCTCTATGGGGACCTTTTTGTAGTCATCTTCTGGAAGATTTTCGGTATGGTAAACCCTTCGTTGGCTAGGGCGATCGTCTTGCCGAACGACGACACTTACACTCCTTTCACGGTTTAGCCTCCAAGTGCTTGCTGAATTTGTTGCTCGTCCTTCGTAGGCTTTTTCCCGAGGGACTTCATCATGCTCGATCCGATGGCTCTGGGACCTTTCCCGTTTCTTCTTGGCGTTCGGCTTCTTTGCCGTTCGGATTTGTACGGGATGAGAGCCTAATCGTTGTCTTGGAATTCCACGGTATCGTAGCTTTGGGAGCCCTGGGAGTATTCGTCTCCAGTCGATGAACTTGAGAAAATAGTATGCGGGCTCCCCTCTCGCTGTCCTTTTCTGCCTCTATGTCCCGCACCATTGCCAAGACGTTTATGAACTGGTGAGAGCTGCTGCCTAAGGCGAGCGCTGTCCCCAGTTCGATGGTCTGTCAATGGTGGGTCCAGGCGGTCATGGACTGAGATTCTTTTTGGCCGCGCATCAACACCCAAAGGAGGAGGGGGTGGCAGATTTCCTCTCCGGCGCCGACCCTGAGATCCGGAGTGGGATGCCGTTGGAAATTCTTTGGCCTTAATTTTTTCGATTTCCATTCGTAGGAGGGCTACATCAGCGTTGGTCTGTTCTTGTTACTGTTCTAGCATTTGTACGTATGCTAGAGCATCTTCACTCAGGCCGACTGGACGTTGGATGGAAGAGCTCACGCCTAGAGGAGTAAATCCAGGAGGGTGAGATGGAGAGGCAGCGTTGATACCAGTTTCAGAGGTGATGTGCAAAGAGGAACTGAGGGGTTGAAAGAGAGGAGGTGGTGGTGGTGCTCCGCCCATTGTTCTTTGGAGGAGACTGGTGGAGATCTCGAGGGGTGAGGTATTTAGGTACGAACGAGGCGGTCGAGGTGGAGGAGCCGCCGTGGATCTGAGAATCAAGTTCACGTCGGGTTCACCAAATTGTGGGAGCTCCGTTCCGGTTGGTTCGTACTTTCTGAATGTGGGTTCTTGGTTAGCTCCTATCTCCTTGATCAGTCCTGCAAAACGAAGCACGACTAAGAGACCACACCGGAGGGACTCCGGGATGGCCCTCCGGTGCAAGAGTCAGGTTGCTTGCCAGGAAGAGTTAGAGATTGGGAGCTAGGGTTTTGTTTGAGCATACCTCTTCCAAGAAGGCATAATGGGATATTTATAGGAAACCCTTCGCTTGGTCTCCAAGATTGCACCAACGCTTGACACGCGTCGGCTGATGTCACTATTGTATCACGTTTAGGGTTTTGCAACCGTTTTCATGATGAGCTGGCACCTTCACTTGCCACCATCATTGTCCTCATAACCGTTTGGATGACGTCACGACCATCATCATAGCCAGGGTTGCTGTTCTGATGCGGATGAGCTGGATCGTCGGCCAAGCCATGCTCGGCACCGAGCATGTTGTGGGACCTTCGGCAGCTATCCAAACGAACGTATCCTCCACCCCGAGCAGGTGTAGGGAATGGAGCATTAAAGGAGGTGTAATTAGAGGAACCCTCGGCGACAGGGACCCTCGGCTACGGTTGCTGATCCGAACGTCCAAAGAAAGATGTCTTGGAGTTGAAAGTAATACTAGATCACGTTCGGAATGGCCCGAGCCATTTTGCTCGGCCTGCTACACATACTAATAGAACTTCTAAGATATTTTTTACAAACTTAACAAAAAAAAAAAACCAAAAATCACTGAGCCCCCAATGGTCCCCATGTATCTCCGCCATTCTCCATTGATTTCTTATTCCTTCGTATCCAAAAAGGTATGTTAGATTTTTAGAGGGTTCAATCTAAAACCAATTGAAAATAAGTGAAATAATCTCTTGATTAACCAAGCTTGGTTAGCTTAGGTAAGCGATTTAAAATAAAGTCTAGCACTCCTTCTCAAGTGACATTGGTAGAGACTCGACCACAGAGATGAAGTCATCAAAGATCTAGCTCTATTATCTCTTTATATTCTTAGTTTCAACCTAATTAAAATCAGTTAATAATAGATGGAGTAGCCTCTAAATTAACCAAGTTTAAGTATTTTAGATGAGCAGTGAGTGAAAAAATCTAACAAGGTCAATTGATAGTCACCAGATAGACATAAAGGTAAGGGATATACTAATCAAGCCAAAGAAGCCTAACCCAGCATTGATCATGCTTGGCTCAAGTCCTTATTACAGGACACATGCATTCAAGTTCGGATCGAGTTTGAGAAGTTTTGAAGACTAATTGTTCAAACTCAACTCAAATTTAAAGTTTTGAGATCTCATGCTTTCAAGCCTGAACTTAAACTTGCGAAGTTTCAAACTATCGTGTACTTGATGAGAAGTGAAAAGAACTTGAGCCAACAATTGTTGTAATGCAATGCCATGAATGTGGTTCCGTGGAAGATTTTTATCGGTACGATGAAGCCATTGATTTTTTTTAGGGATTGAATTTATTAACTAACAGTAAAAAGTGATTGAGCTTAGCTTGTACTTAGTTTCGACGAAAAAAGTCAAGTCAAGCTCGAGCGGTGCTGTTTGGTTTGTTTAGGAACCCTGCCAACGAATGCTCAAACCAAAGCCCAAAAAGCAACTCCACTCTTTTCATAAACAACTTTGCTTTTGGCCCATGGTTTTTCCGAAACCTTTTTGCTTTTGGCCTTTTCATCTTTTAATATAGACCGTCAGATCTTATTACTTTAAATCCACTTTAGATTACAACCTTTTAATATGGACAGTCAGATCTTAGTGATCTCATCTTTTAATACCGTAGAACATCTTCAGAGTTCTCAACTGTACAGCAGAAATCTCCGACAATTAGAGAGAGCTCCACACTGGCCAAGTGACTTTGGAAGAGGAGTATTTGCTATCAATCACTTCACCGGCACCAAAATATGGCCGACTCTTCACAGCCAGGTAACGGTCTAGCCAATCCAGTCATCCGTACCAATTTTACAAATTATTATTGATCGGATTGGCTCAGTTATATCGTACATCAATGCTAAATGGATCGACTTTCATAAATTACAAACTTTGAGAACCAAATCTATATGTGAAACTCGTGGAATGGAACCGGTCCAAAGCATTGAATTACGATCCGGTATTGGTTTCAACGTATGACTCATTTGAAGTTAAATTTTCTACTTACAACAATTTAAAGCGTGTGAAAATTGTGAAAAATAAAGGAACACGTTAAAACTATTTGGACTCCTATTTTTAACAAATTAACAAGACTTAGTATGAGTCTATTAATAAGCTATTTTAATTCACAATTTTCACGCACTTTAAATGATTTGTAAGTAGACACAAATGGCTTATATAGAGATAGACGCACATACTCGGACAAAGATATGTCCGGAACTGTCTGTGTCTGAACAGAGATGGGTTCGACAAGGTAAATATGGGGCTCACATACATTGCACGATTCCGCACACATCTATGTCTAGATCTGTGTACGATATCTGTGGCGTAGCATTTTTGTTTGCCTACTTCCCCTACAGCAGTAGTCCAGCTAGAAGATGTAAGATCTGGGAGCTAAACTTCTTGTTCACAGGGTCTGTGAATTAATTTGATAATGGTAATACATTAGCAGAACGTCCACGGGGGAACTAATTGAGACACTATAGAGAAATAGCTAGCTTCTTGTCAGATTCAATTGCTACCTTCCGAATATTTAAAGCTGAAAGTTGGCCATTCAAAAATTGGCCAACTTTCTGAGTTTCGTATCAAAAAAAAAAAAAAAAAACTGTGGCCATCATACACCTAAATACACAGAATTTTCAATAAATTCTTAAAATGTGTGAATTCTTTAGTTGTAAAGAAATTCACGGGGCTTTTGAATTTGTTAATGGTAAAGAAAATTCACATGGGTGTGTGTGTTTGTCAATGGTAAAGAAATTCACGCGGGTGTAAAGAGTTTCTAATTGAAAAGAATTTATAGGGCATTTAACAAATTAACAAGCAATGCTTTTAAAAATGGCTATGCGCTAGTGAGGCTGAAAAAAGGGCGCCTATCACCGAGGCGCTAACTATAATAACATCAACTAGCGTTTTAATTGTACAAGTTTACAAAAGACAACTTTCCTCCCAGGAAAGGTAAAAACAAAAGGCTATATATCCATATCTGGCTCTGTTTTTGCAAATAAACACCGAGATTCACTCAACTGGATATCCATATTTGGGGGATTTCTATATCCCCGCCCCTTCTATATGCTGATTATAACAAACATGCCATAAAGGACCAATTACGCTAGCTAGGGTTGCCCAGCGTACGGTTTTGGGCGAAACGAAACCGAATCGCTCGCCGCAGTTCGTCATTTTTTTCATCCGCACCTGTTTGTTATTGTGGTCTGGTTAGGTCATTTTGATTGTGGTTGGGTGGTTTGGGCGATGAACCCAACCTGTTCAAACAAAATTCATATATTAGCTAGGATCCGTGTTTATCCATACCATATATTAGCTAGGTTGACCTGATAGGCACCCCAAACGCCAGCGTTTGCTGCTCAGCATCGGTACAGCTCTAAGAAGAAGCCAGGGAGGGACCAAAGGCCAAACAAGGCCCACCAGCTTGCTCAATCATTACACGAAAGGGGGCTTAAGTCCAACCTGGACAAGACATTGCTTAGGGGCATTGCCCCGTTCCAGATTTGAGAGTAAGTACTTATTTTTTAATAATGCAATTTTAAGTTCAAATATCATGAGTTTACGTGAATAATTTTTCTAATAATATGGATCTTATTTGATAGATCTCATTGAGATATTTTAAACGGTACCAAAAAAATCAAAAAAATATTTTTCATTTTCATTATATTTAAATTTGAAAATGGAAAATAAATACTTATTTTTTAAGAAAGAGAATGTGGAACACCAAGCTAGCCAGAGCTTTAGTCTAACCTGGACAAGACATTGCTTAGGGGTAACACATTTGCTATGCACCATCCGAGTTGTCCGTTTGGCAATTCAATGACTCGGATCTCATCTCTACAATATATGGATAGCTCAGATGCTACACGATGGCGATGCGATTCAAGCCATTAGATTGTCGAACGGACGACTCAGATAGTATGTGCACATGCAGCACAATATTGTGCACTATTCGACACAACACCATCCCCCAGTTCACAAGTCCGCTTCTATTTCGAAGGTCATATTCAATCCTAAACGATTATATGGTCATATCTTTCCATGCATGCATGTACTATATATGGTATGAACTTAATTTCTCTGAACTTTTTCCGTGATTTTGTAGGAATAATATTCTCATCTTTTGTTACCTTAATGTTTATACATATTAATTAGATATGAGCATCACAGAAAAGAAGCGTTTGACTTGCTTTTTTTATTACGGTGGAGAAAGGAGGGTTCTCCCGAATGGTACCTTCCAGTATGTCGGGGGTGTTTCTGAAGCTATGCTGATTGAAGACGACATGGCAAGAGGGGAGTTGCTTTCGAGAATCGTTTCTCGCCTGAGTATATCGTTGCATAACAAGTTAATCTTTCACAACACGAAGATGGACAAGACAAAGTACCTACGCGTGAGAGACACTAACGGAGTAAAAATGATGTTTTACTTGAATGAAGACGAAGTTGATGTGTTTGTTGAGGAACAGTACCCTTTCGATACTAGTACCAGGTATATTTAATTTGTGTCACAAATATTGTTGAATTAATGGAAGTTTAGTTCGGCTGCACTCATTCTTGGCTAATATTATTGTAATGCCGTTCAATCATTGTGGACAGGGAATCCAACATTGTGGAAAGCAATAAAACTCCGAGAGGTAATACTATACCCACTAGCTACTCTCTGTGTGCTAATACAATAGCTTCCGGAATGGCTAACAGTGTGTGTGTTTGTGTGAGAGAGAGAGAGAGAGAGCAACGTAGAGAGAGAGAGAGAGGGAGCAACAAAGAGCAGAGAGAGAGAGAGAGAGAGAGAGAGAGAGAGAGATCAGAGCAACGAGAGACAAATTAGTGCAGAATTAAATTTATTCGGGGAAAGTGGTTTGCCCTTCAATTTGAAGGGTAAAATGGTCTTGACAATGACGGTCTTCCTCTTCATTGAATTTCTCGTTTCCCCTTTAGTCAATTTTCTTGCCCACCACGCCTTTCTGTCCATTTGAGGAGAAAAATCTTGAAGGATTTGACATGTAGCTCAATGTGACGTAATTAATAAATTAATTGACATCCTTCATTTTTTTATGACATTTTTTGGTAAAAGAACTGGTAAATTGTTGGTAATAATACATGATTGATTGGCTAAAAATGCATCTCTATTTCGTAGGTCAAATTCAATCCTAAACCATTGAATTTTCTTATCTCTAGTTCATCGCATGCATTACTATTTATGGTACGTATGGACATATTATGTGACGTTATTTCTTTTTATTATTTTGTAGAAATTATTCTCACCGTTTGTCACCTTAATGTTTGTGGCATGTTAATTAAATATGAGCGACATAGAGAAGAAGCGTTTGACTTGCATTTGTTATTGGAAAGGAACAAGGACGGTACTCCCTGATGGTACCTTTAATTACGATAGGGGTGTTTCTGAAGCTATGCTGATTGAAGACGGCATGTCCTACAATGAGCTGCTTTCAAAAATCTGTTCTTGTCTAAAGATACCGACGTATGACAAGGTACTCTTTTACAACTCCAAGAAGGACAAGACAAAATACCTACGCGTGAAAGACGATAATGGAGTTGAAATGTTGTTTCACATGAATGAAGAGGAAGTTGATGTATTTGTTGAAGAAGACACTTCCAACTTCGGGTATGTAACGTCTCTCAATCAGTGTTGGGACAACCCGATTCTGCATGATCGATCCTACGTTTATTTCAGTGGTAAATACTTTTATTTCGTGCATGTCATGGTCAATCTCTTATTAGTAAATTAATAATGATGAACCTTATTTAGTTAACAAAAAAACAGGGGACAACTTGACTAATAATATGATACTAATTAGATGTTGGAATTGATCGAAGTCTAGTCCAGGTTCGCCTCGGCCTTTGGTTTTTTTTTTTTTGCTAACATTACTGTAACATCGTTCAGTCATTGTTGGGACACCTCGATTCTGCATGAATCCAACGTTTATTTCAACAGTTAATACGAGTACTTTTTATCGAATTGCATTCCATTAGTTAATTTTTACAGTGGCGAATGGCGATCATAAACTCGACTAGACAGTGTCAGAGAACTGTAAGTGATCCTTATGTTACCTTCTTCTTCTTCTTTTTTAGTAACTGGATATCCGGATCAGCTTGTGCGCATATCAACAAATTCCAGGGCGATTCTTATATATGTAACCTTTGTGGTAGATTCTAATCAAATTGTAATACGCATCATACTCTTCCAGGTCAATCACATAGTAGTAAATTATTGGTGAAACTTGTTTAATTAAGAAAAACCAGGGGACAACTTGACTAATAATAAGAGAATTAGAGAAACATTGCAGAGCATGACTTGGTAACATGGATACATGTACTAACTTGGGAATTTTGATTGCATACTGGCGACTCACATTTGTTAACGTAATTAATATTAGGAAATATTATGTTGCCATATTTTCTAAGCTTCATTATTCTGTTTTTAGTTTAGGCAGATTATTATTTATATTTCCTAGTTAGTCTTGTTTTCCATATTATACGTATTTCCTTGTTATGCCTTTTGTAACCTATATAAAGGCGTGTTAGGTTATGATTTGAATACAATCAATAATACATCGTTTCTCTTTTCTTCACAGGGGTTACTAGCTAGCCATATATACTGGGCAAAGCAAATGAATGCGCGGAGGGGTTGGCGAAGGAAGCTCTCAGCTTTTCTGTATGATTTTTACTAGTATTTGTTCCATTCCAGAATGACGGACTGTGCAGGAAATTGTTGGCAGAAGGAAAATTATCTGTCCGTCCCCTAAGTTAATATATATATCAATTACTAATGTTAGCCCAACAACTCATTGCTCAAGCCAGTCAAGAAGAAGATGACAATTCATCTGCAGAATTAACTACACCAACATCACACAAGAATCCATATGGATCCGCTTTCCAAGATGCTCAGGACCCATTTGCCTGAGATAGTCAATTTTGCTACAATAGCATCCAAAGACGACAGTCAAAAGCCAGTCACACGATGAAAATTTAGTCAAATGCAAATTACTACTTTTGGTCCCACCGACACCGAAAGTAGCAATAGTCATCATTTTCCCCTTTTGGCCCCATCTGCACCGAAAGGAGAAACAGTCAGCAATCATTTCTGTTTTTTGCTCCACTAGCACCGAAAGCAGGAACAATCACCCACTTTAGTCACTTTAGTCACATGGCTGAGTCATTCAGCACTTGTAATCCTCCAGACCTTATTCTATAAAAGGATCCGCGAAGGAAAGTAAACAATAATTTTTAGAAATTTAGAAGTTCAATTTTCAAGTTTTAGTTTTCTAGTAAGAGAAAGTCAACAAAGTTTGGATTTTCAGAAATTGTTCACCCATACTTAGTCAAGAAAGAAGTTCTACTTCTGTACTCACTGTAAGTCTGAGCTTGTTCAGCTTACCTATTCATTACCAGAAAACTATACTATTCAATTCAATACCAGTAAAATTGCATTTACTTTTCATAGTAAATTACTATTCATTTCGTACTATTCATAATCACTATTCACACACGAATTTTACTATTTAGTATTCATGATTAAATTTGCTTTTACTATTTAGTTATAATTGCTGTTACTGTGCTTTACCGTCTCACCTTCTTTAAGTAAATTCCATCCCCTCTCCTCCACCGACATACCTATTACTCTGATTAAACCCCATGTTCTTCCACTGTATCCCTCCTTCCGCCCCCCTCATGGTATCAAAGCCAAGTAGGAAATTGTTGAAGAATTAAACTCAAAGTAATCTGTAAGTTGTTTTTTGTCACACCCCAAAAAAAATGAGAAGTGACCGGCCGTGAACCATGAGGCCAATCCATGGAACACGCAGCCTGATTAAATCAAGGTAACTGAAAATCAAATGATCCCTTTTTCGTTATTAATCAAATCAAATGCCAAATGAGTCTCAATCATAAACATGGGGTACAACCATCCCATGAACTAAACAATAACCAGTAATTCAACAATAATAAAAAGAATTCATTATTTGACAATTGTTTTGAATGCGGAAGCGATTTATTAAAATAAAACTAAGATGAGACACCCTAAGGAGGTCAAACAAAAGAATCCCCGAGATGCCGCCAGAGTCCTTGCCTAACATCCCAACTTGCCTGAAAGAGAAGTTGGAATAAATCCGTCAGCTGACGAGCTCAGTGAATAGCAAGTATGTATAATAAATAAAATTGAAAGCGGGGATTAAAATAATTCACCATTAAACTTAATTTGGCATACGAGGTGTCCGGCAAAATAACAAATTAATCAATGAAGTATTTAACCAATAAATATTCTTGGTGGTGATCACAACATTAACTCCATCAACAATGGGAAACCACAATCAAATAGTACCATGGCCAAAATAAATCTCATCAAAATTGGATCCAATATCGAACTTAGAGTCACCAGGGTTGGCAGCCCATGGTACTTTTCCCTAAGACGATCCGGTGAAAGAAAGCCGTTGAGCATTAGGGTCACCGGCCTAACACGGTCTTTTCCCCAATGGCCAGGGTCACCAACACGAGAAGGAATAAGTTCCCTGGACTTCCGAAATAAATGTTCCCATTAATATCCACCAAGTTCTCACCAAAAAGAATATTAACAATTGATCTCATAAAATTCATCGCATGCCAATTAATAGAAACACTTATAAATAATTTTGAGTCTCCGAATAACATTCATATAAATTTCTGAAGGAAACACTTTTAAGAGACACAGGAATTTTTCGAAAATACGTAACAAACTTAACTACTCACCTGAATCCAAAAGTAATGCAATCGAATGCGCAAAAAGATGTTAACCTGAATAAAAGAACAAAGAACAAAATGACTAACTATACATATATACACTTGAAGATACAGAATACCACTTCCTATCAAAATAAAACTTAGCCTAATCCTAACTACTGCCCTCTGTAATCACTACCGCTAAAACCAAACTCCATGCCTCCAACCATGAGCACATACCACTGTCCAATAACATTAAAAGAAAATAACTTCCAACGAAACTCGTATAAAACCAAAACCATCCAAGTCTACTGCCACCATAAATTATTAAAATCATTCCTCAGGAGTATTCCTTTTTTTTGAACAGATTCCACAGGAATATTCCTTACTCTAGCAATTCCCATACCACGACAACAGAGATCAGCACCGCACACGACATCTATTATAATTTTAACCCGTTGCCGCACACACGACACACACTCTCACCCACCGACTCACTCCATCCATATCACACCCAATTAATTCTAATGCCACAAAAAGATTGTGCAACCCAACAAACCCAACAACTGCTTCCCTCCTCCAAACTTCAGTGGAAAGTAATGGAAACATTAAAGACAAGATTACATACCGTTCAAAGCCGAGAGCAAGATCGGGAAAAGAAGTTCGACTGACACACCAGTACCTCACAACCTCCGGCTGCTTCTGCTCTCTCTTTTTCTTTCACCCAAAGTTCTCTCAACTTCTTTTCTCAAACGCTCTGCCCAAATAAAAACCCTATACCGTGAAACATCTCCTAACTTTCTAAAATTACCCACTACTCCCTATATTATAGTTAATTCGACTAAGATAGAACGTAACACAATTAATAAAATTACCATTCAATACCACCATTTTATCCAAAATTAATCTCATACCCCAAATATTACAATCGTGACATCAATATTCATAGCGCTCACAAAAATAATTAATTGGGACCCAAATATAACACCAATTAATAACGATAATATTACTAATTAAATAAAAGAAAAATGCTAGGCCGTAACATTTTTACTCCTGCTTAGTTTTCATTTGATATTTTATCTTGTTGAAATTTTAGTTAATATTTTAGTTCGGTTGTCATCGGTCAACCACCTTGTCATCTGACCACCTTAGATAATCCGTAAAAGGTCCCCGTGAGTAAGTCCTAGGTAGGTAGTGAAGGGGTTGGGAAAAAATCTGGGGTATGTGTCAGGTAGGGTATGTGTTTATCATGATAATTTAGGATTAAAATATTAATTAAAAAATCTTTAGGGTTAAAATATTAAAAGAAGAATCTGTAGAATTAAACACAATGAATAGATTATTTAAGTGTAGTTCTTCAGCCAGTTCTTCAATGGCTTTTTATCTGAGTTAGCGGATATAGTCAATCAAGAAGAACATGAATACCATGATTTAGACACAGGATTAACTAATTGGAATATTCCCAAAATCCCAGTAAAAGAAATTTACAAGTCAAGTTTCCTAGATGATACTTTTCGTACGGATTAAGTAGCAAAAACTGCAGAACATGTTTATGCTATTACTAAACAAGAAGAAAGATGTTCTCTTCTTAGTCAACATTCAGTTAAACGACACCTAGAAAGAGGATATAAATATATTCATGTAGGATTAATACAAGTAGCAGTTAAACCACTTACAAAAAAATGATTAAATTCCTCAGTCCTACTGTCTTTACGAGACAGTAGATTCACAGTCTATAGTGATAGTCTGTTAGGATTAATGGAGTCATATATATATATAAGAGGAATTTTCAAGTGAGGGATCCCTCATTTTGTTAAAATGAGGGACTTTCATTTTTCGATCAAATTTTGAAAATCCGAACCGTTCAATGTGTGCAGAACGTAATTTTAAGGGTCCCAGCGAGAAATCAGCAAAAAAAATGACCGGGAAGGGCGTCATTTGAGCAGTTTTTTTTGAACCATTCAATGAAAACTGCTCGGATGAAGCCTTTCCCGGTCATTTTTTTTGCTGATTTCTCAGAGGGACTCTTAAAATCACGTTCTGATCACTTTGAGCGGCTCGGATCATCGAAATTCAATCGGGAAGGAAAGTTCCGCATTTTAATAAAATGAGGGATCACTCACCGGAACCTAACTCATATATATATATATATATATATATATATATATATATATATACACACACACACACACACACACACACTTTATATCCAATGAGGGATCCCCTACAGGCTTACCGTGCGGGACTCCCTTTTTCCGATCGAATTGCGACGATCCGAGCCGCTCAATGTGTTCAGAACGTGATTTTAAGGGTACCACGCGAGAAATAATAAAAAATGAGCAGTTTTTTACTGAACCGTTCAATAAAAAACTGTTCGGATCAAGCCCTTCCCGATCATTTTTTTTGCTGATTTCTCCCGGGTACCCTTAAAATCACATTCTGATCACTTTGAGCGGCTCGGATCGTCGCAATTTGATCGGGAAAGGAGAGTCCCGCACGGTAAGCCGTGCGGGATCCCTTAGGGGAACCGGACACGAAAAATCAAAGAATCACCAAACCCACAAAACATGGATATATATATATATATATATATATATCCATGTTTTGTGGGTTTGGTGATTCTTTCAGTCTTTGATTTTTCGTCCAATTGTTACGTTCAATTGCCGGAAATTAAGTTAACCCCAGCAAATTAGAAATGCATTGGGAAATGCATGTCGTGCTTACCATAGGAACTGGGGGGAGATACGTTTGAATTGTATACAGTTTGGTATAAGATTCTTATGAAAGTTTTCGTCCAAAAATGTTTGTCCAGTCTGTAAAACGAGGATTAAAAAATAATGCATATCTTTTAAGAAAAAATACAAACTTTTTTCCTGAATTAAAGAACACGTCGAATATCTAGTAAAACGTTGAAAAAATTTTGAACCTTTCCCGCAAAAATTGTATTTATTTTTATGTTCTGATTTTGCGAATTAGACAAACGGAGGGAGTGCTATATATTTGTGCTGGGTTTTACGAGGTCTGATCTATGAGGTGCTTGGTTGAGGATGGAGATACATATATACTAGGCCTGGATTTTTTTTTGTTTTTGTTTTAATCTGAAGCTAATAGCCTCATTCGATAAAGCCATTCGGCATATACAAGATTTCCATTCAAAGAGAGATAAGGAAAACGAGCCAATTCGCAAAAACTAAAAAGAAACAATAAGCACAAAGAGGCAAAACTAATGTACTAAGTCCTAATTAAGTGCGGGCTCTTCACATTACCGATTAACTTGCCCTTATGGGGTAACTTATCCATATCGCGGTAATGCAGTTTTTCTCAGCCTTTTGCTATTGTAGTAAATTTTTCTTCTGCTGATAAAAAAATAATAATAATAAGATCACTACCAAAATTTTCTTAGGCGCGATGGTTCCCAAACTCGTTTAAAATGAATGCAATATATGTTGCTAGAACTGCATTTTACAAAACTTTGAAAGAGGGATCTGAATCTGATTTTTCTAATTATAAAGGAGGCTAGGAGGTCGCTGTTTAATTTTCCACGGCCGAAGACTCTTCTTCCTTACCTCTTGGGCATTGGCGGAGCCACTCTAGGCCCACCAGGGCCACAGTCCCCATTGAACTTTGTACTTCTTCATTTGTATCTGTTGTTTTTTGTTAACATAATATTTAGAAATACTATGTTACCATGTTTTGTAGGTTTTATTATTCATGTTTTCAAGTTGGGCTGATTTCTTTATAATGCATATTTTCTATTTGGTTTATATTTCTTAGTGACCAAGAACATTGTAGCATATATAAAGGCATGCTAGGGTTATGTTTCATATACAAGCAATAATACATCTTTCGGTTTTTTTCACATGATATCAGAGCTATAAGATCTAGGCCCTGTGGAATTTTTGCTCTCGGCGGACGGCCTAAATTTCTTTGCTATCTGCCGGGTACTCGTAGTAACATGTAGTTGGCTTGCTCATTCGGATTCAACTCAAATCTCTTCTGTCATGGCTTCTGGTTGTTCTGTGGCTCTCATGGTTTTTCTCTTGGCTTAGCTTGGCATGGCTGCTCCTGGTTTCTTTTTGGCTTGGCTGTTCTTGATTTCTCGTGACTTTTTCAAACTCAAGTAGATCTACTTGAGTTTGAGGGGGATGTTAACATAATATTTAGAAATATTATGTTACCATGTTTTGTAGGTTTTATTATTCATGTTTTCAAGTTGGGCTGATTTTTTTATAATGCATGTTTCCTATTTGGTTTATATTTCTTAGTGACCAAGAACATTGTAGCCTATATAAAGACATGCTAGGGTTATGTTTCATACACAAGCAATAATACATCTTTCGGTTTTCTTCACATTTTTGTTTCTATTTTTGTAAGAGTTCAGTTTTTTCCTAAAATTATTAGTTTTAGTTTTACTTGAATCAAAAAATTATGTTGCCTTTTCTATCATTCAGTCAATTAGCTCGCACAGCTGTGTACATACTCGTATCAAGGATATATAGTTCGTTCAATAAATGGAAATTATCTACTTTATTTAGGATCCCATACTAAGTCTCACTTCAATTCTCAAAATCAATTTTTTAACTTCTTATAACCTTTACTAATTAATTTTTTAAAGAACTAGTATCTAACACACAAGCCATGCATTGTCGCATCACCAACAGCAATAAGGATGTGAATCGTTGGGATGTTGTCGAAAGTTGAATGTCCTTGGAGTTTTTAGTTTTATGGTGCGCACCTCCAGTAATGCACATTCTACGCTACACCATAGCTCTTGGGTAAGGTCATCCACACCTCATTTCGATGGCATCACTTTTGTGATGTCATCACTTTCATTGCCCGGGGTAATTATTGACCATTGTAAGGTGCAAATGGTCCCTTAAAATTTGATGCCTAACTACCGCCTTGGGAAGCGAGGGGACACATGAGCGTGCAGCTGCGCTAAATTAAATCGTTCAAAAGTATTTTGAACGGTTTAGATGGTCCTACTATTTATTACCGCTAATAGTATTCTATTACCAATCATAAATAACTCTTTTCTGGACCATTGATTTTTTAAAACAGATAGTGAAATTGGCACAGCTGCACGCTGTTGTGAGATAGGCACAACAGCCCCTCATCCTTCCTTTGGGATGTTGGGAGTGATTCACGTGCATGGATAAAAGAAGACAAACGAAGTTGTTCTAGTTGCTTCCTGATAGGTGCGTAAATATGCTTATTTACGCCTCCTAACTTAGGCTTGTTATGTCTATTTAGCGCACTACTTGAGGTTTGATACTTGGTAATTGCGTTTCAGAACTCGCGGAGCAATTAAATAGCGTACGGAGCTAAATTGAGAATTATTTTATGTGATGGGCCCACGTAGAAAGCAAATTCAGTTCGGACGGAAGTTTGTTGAGCTTATGATTTTAATTATTGGATCCATATTTGTAATGGACCAATGAGGCTAATCTTGGACAATAAAAGCTTGACTTGTGGGCCTAAGTAAGGAAGTTAATATGTACATTGGAGCCCATGGCTGACTGACGGCAAATACAAAATGAGCAGCAAGGGTTTCGTAAGAGGAGGATATCTTTTTCTCCCACGCATAAACCGAGAACGGAGGCTGCCATGCTAGGATCTCTTTCTCCCACGGAGAAACGGTAAGAACGGGGGCTGCCATCAGGAGCTTTTCTCATGCATACAGAAAGCAATTGAGTTATGCGACTGTTGATCACGCCTCGGCCAGAGCAATAGCAACATGACGGAAGAAGAAAACAAGATTCGGGGTTTAATCTTTTTATTCTCGATCTGCAAAGCTTTTAGTTTATTGTTCAATGGAGTTTATTTGTTTCACGATTATTTATTCTCGCTCCATGAGCGGCTAAATCCCTTGACTAGGGTGATGAGGAGGTCTCTCCAAGTAGCGTAGTTGCTAGATTTCTAAGGTTTTATATTCAACTTGATCGTGTGACTTGATCGATTCATAATTTTTTATGAAGTTTAATATTTTTCTGACATTCGAATGTGTTTGTATCCATGGTTTCAAGCACTGTCATACAATGGTTTTTAATATTTCAGGATAAGCTTTGAGATAGACTATACGACGTGAGACGGGTCATGCCGTTGGTGTTAAATCTAATGGGACGATCCGTGCCATGTTGAGGTAGCCTATACGGAGTGCGAATCTTGATTATCTTTTTGGGAATTATTGATAGGAATTGCTACCCTATAGTGATCTAGTTGAATGTTAAATATGAACCCTAGGATTCAAAACAATTGCGTTACAGGGGAAGACTAAATCGGAAACCCTAGTCCCTTCTCTAATCAGTTTACAACTCCTTTAATCTACTTTCTAGTTTAGTTTTAGTTTAATCAAATCAACTCAAATTCAGACCTTTTCCTTTGTAGAATTAAATTAGAAATCAATTGAACGTATTGCAACTTAGCTTTTTACTCTCCGTGGACGATCTCGGACTTAACTGCTATTCTTCGGAATAATTGTTAATTTCCTATTTTATAAATTATATTTTTGGTGCGAAAACGACAAACCAATGACAAAGGCAATGAATTAGAACTTTCAGGGAAAAAATGTGGTTAGAAAAGTTGTTCTAGGTGGTTCAGGCCATGAATGCGATAGCATCACACAACCTACCAAAGGACGAGGCATTAAAATTGAAGGTGACACTTACTATTGCCACTTGCAAATAGTATCAATGACTTATTTTCAAGTTTAAGAATAATAAACTTACAAAAATAATTTTAATTTTTTTTTTCAGGGCTTGATGGATCTCAACTAGATTCATGTTGCATATTTTTTTTATTTCAGTAAGTCTATTATTTTTAAGCTTCAAAATTGCAAATTTCGAACTCATAATATCTGGATTTATAGCTCATCTCTGTTGTTATTTGAGGTACCGTTGGAGTTCTAGTGCAGCCTATTTATTATGATGGCAAGGTATTCTTTCCTTCGTGGACACTAAAACTTCCTCTAGTGGTAATGTGGTATATAGCATATGTGAAGGTAATTCAAACACTAGCTAAAAACAGCCCGACGAGGATCTCAAGAGCAGAGAGATAGTACTTCACTCAAGTGCATGTGGTGGTCATGGCTTCTTTTTAATCTTTATTCGACAGGCCGATTATGGCTTGGACAACACAAGAAACGAGAAGAAAAGGTTTGAATGCCATATCCATTCTCCACATTTGTGCTTCTGATTAATTTGTACTAATTGCAGAAAGAATAACAATAATAGTATCCAAATAATCTCCAATTCAATCCATATAATCTTCAATCCAATCAATAGGGGTTTGGACAGGGGAGGACTAGAGACCAAAACAAACCTCATTTTGGAGGCTACTGAATGAGTTGTATGTGTTTGTATTTCAGTTTTAAGTGTGGGAGTTGAGTGAGCAAAAGAGAAAGACGTGAGACTGAAATTAATATAAGAGTTTGTGTGCTATTATCAATAAAATTGTGCTTGTGCATGTTTGTGTGAATCTCCTCCTCTCATCAAAGATTTGGTACAATTTGATTTAATTGTTGTTTGACCATATCGAACTTTTTTTTCCCCCTTTCATACGCTTTACATTTTGTTGTCAAACATTATAAAATAAAGGTAAACGTGATGAAGTTGGGTTTTTTTTTTTTTTTTCTTTTTGTTCTTTCTAGGTTTTCATTTTTGTTGTCAAACATTATGTAAAACCTTGTTATTTGATAGGATTGGTGGTATAGATTGAACAAGAAATAAGAACAATGGAAAAAAAAAGAGAGTTTCAGATTGAGAGCTCTCGTCTCAACTGCTTTTTGTTACAATTTTCAACATGCCCTTCACAGCTTTTTCTTCCCCTCTTTATACACGAAACCAAAACAAGGAAAAACAGACTCAACTGATCCATCTCAACTAACCCAGCTCAACTAATCCCTCACCTTACATAACTAATTAAATTACAAACTAAATGGCCCAAGCTTTACTCAGTTGCGCTGCACGTGTTCTCCCACAGTCCAATTAGGCCCAAGACGTTGAGGGCTTTGCCAAATTCAGTCCAGCAAAGCCACCTTTATTCGGTCGTGTATCATTCCACCCCCCTTAACAAGCCTTGTCCTCAAGGCTGAAATTATAACCAGAAGATGATTTCCCAAAATATAGCATCAAGACGGTCACAGAACACGGGAAAAAACTGAAACACCACCACCTTAGCAAAACTCCACGCAGAAAACTGAACCAACAAGGTGAACTTGAAAGTTGCTGGGTATAGATTCTCTTGCTGCAATACAGCCAAGTCAATGGAAGAACCTCCCATAGAGCTAGCAGTGTAAAGGTGGCATGGACTCTCTGATTCTCGTAGGATACTGTTATGGTAAGAACAGATTTGTGAACGAACAAACAAAAACAATATAATGCCACCAATAGCATCCACTTCCCTTTCGTGACACCAATATAATGCTTGCCTCAATTTTGCAATATGATGACGCCAATAAGAAGAAATAAGAAAAGCCAGCAGTGAAAAGATCAAGTGCATTTCACTTCTCTGTTGTCCAAATATTTGTTCCTTGTTCTTAGCTACCAGTAGCTTAAGAACTATCTTGTACCTAGAATCAAGTCCGCCAGGATCCCAAAACTTATGAAAACAAGAAATGTAGAGGCAAGAAACCTCCCTCACAGCCCAAATAACCCTCCCAAGAAGAATTTTCTGATCATGTGTGGCCGTCACAAGATTCAACATATTGGGCTCGGAAGCAATGGCTTTGAAAGCCTGGATTAAAAAGAAGGAAGGGTTGGAACTATATCCCAAAGAAGAGATGCCAATCTGTTGCTCCGAGATATCGGCATCGGACTGCATATTTGGGACTAACCCATTCTTGAAACACTCAATGGCATTAACTGATTGACCAATCATCGCAATTGTAACCTTCTCACACATAGGGAACATTGGGTCCGAAGCCAATGTGACAAGCAAGGCAGTAGCAATTTGGAGAAAATTATTAATGAGAGTTGACAAGGAGTCATGGTCCAGCATTGACCAACCTGGATTTGTCAATTCCCAGTTGAAGTCGTTAATGCCATAAACTTTGTGAAACCCACAAACCATCCAAGTGCCTACGGTGTCCTCCATTAGACCAAGGTGATACAAATACAATGCTTCCCTCAGTTGCTCGTACGGTACTTGTTTCGTGGCTTGACGCGAACTACACTTTTGATTGTCCCCGGCCATTGAAAGCACTTCAGCAAATGCCAGTGCCACCAATCCTTGTTTCTCCTCGGTAGCCTGGATTGTGTATGTCTTCCCACTTCCTTTAGCTCCAAATGCAATAATGCCAACATTTTGGTCATCAAAAACCCTTGAAATCAATGGTTGTATCTCCCTTGAAAATATCAGACTATTATCTCTATTTTGCTCATAGCAATCATCCACCTCAGACCCATTTCCACAAGTGATCTCATCCCTGTCCACTGCCCTTTTGTGACTCCAACATAATGCATTTCTCAATTTTACGTACTGTGCACATCCCTCAATTGTGACATTCCATCCGGTAGGATCCTTGTGTGGCATTTTATCAAACACAATCCCTTCAATCTTAACACCAACAACTTTGACAAAAGTAATCACCATTTGAGCCTCCCTATTTGGGCGAATAATTTTATCAAACACGAATTCGTCATACACGTTCATACCCCTTTCGACGCGTGTCGCACTTTGCAAAATCAAAACACCAGAGCTGAAGCTAGGAGGATTATTAAAGCCAAAAAATGAAAGTTTCAATTGAAAAAATATTCCACCGGGATCCCACTCATTCACAATTAAGCGAACCGTTGGAGTGTTTGGAGCTTCTCCTCCTTGCATTTCCTTTTCTCTACCCGTCACCCTCATAGTCCGAATAGAAATGGATTTGGTTCCAGCTACAGATTGAAACATACTGTTGGGGTTTGAAGTTACCTTGAAAGAGGGACGCGACCTCGACGGAGACCGGTAGCTGGTTGAGACAAGGGCGGAATGGTTCGCCGACATCGGACAGATCTCTGAGTTATCGTCGCCTCCCGTCAAATCGTCGGACTCGAACGTCGTAGCCTTCTCGAACCCAAACGGTAAGTCACCGTCAATGTCCTTAGTCGCCAAACCAATTTCCATCGCTGCTTCTTCGCAACTCGGTTCTCCGAGCAGTTGTTCGAGGCACTGAAGATTTTCTTCCATGCACCGAAAAGTTTCCTTGGTACTCCGGGTGATTGCAAGCATCTCAGAGAGCACTGCGTCGATCTTGCGTAAATCGGAGCGCATGGACTCCCAGAACTCTTGCTCGGATGCCATGGCCGAAGATCGGTGGCTCTGATACCACTGATAGGATCGGTGGTATATAGATTGAACAAGAAATAAGAACAATGGAAAAAAAAGGAGAGTTTCAAATTGAGAGCTCTCGTCTCAACTGCTTTTTGTTACAATTTTCAACATGCCCTTCACAGCTTCTTCTTCTCTCTTCATGCCCTTCACAGCTTCTTCTTCCCTCTTTATGCACGAAACCAAAACAAGGAAAAACTGACTCAACTAATCCACCTCAACTAACCCAGCTCAACTAATCCCTCACCTTACATAACTAATTAAATTACAAACTAAATGGCTCAAGCTTTACTCAGTTGCGCTGCAGGTGTTCTTCCATGGTCCAATTAGGCCCAAGACGTTGAGGGCTTCGCCAAATTCAGTCCAGCAAAGCCACCTTTATTCGGTAGTGTATCATTATTTGCCGGCGGCCATGGTCTACCGCCAGTCGTGGGACGAAGCCTCTATTCATCGCCCACTCCGGCAACCGCAGTTGCTGTTGAATTGTCACCATCTCCGGTTCTCTATCCGTCAGCCATGACGTACCTTTCTTTTTTATTTGATCTTTCTCTGACCAAACCTCATTACTCACGTGGCATGAAGGATATTTCCGTGACAATAATATTCTTTGATGGTTTACATTGCGGTTCCTTTTCGAATTAGAATAAAAATCTGTTGCTTTTTACGGGATGGTTAGTTCCACTAGCCAGAAAGTTGTACTAATGGGGGCGCACAATGCATACATGTCACTTTGTTGTTGAAAAAAAAAAAAAAAACACATCTATCTATCTATTTTTTAAAAATCCAGCATGCCTTGATTTTCTTTTGAGCTTTTCTTTAGATATATTCCTATTTGAAAAGTGTTTAGTTATCACATTATGAAAAATCAAAATAATTTTATGTTTTAGATAAATTTATAATTTTCATTACGCAAATAATTTAATTTTTAGTTCTCAATGAATAATCTTCAACACAAAGGAGAAGGCAATTATTGATAAATTGAAGAGGAAATGAGAGAAATAAAGAAAAATGTGAAAATGAGACTCGCTTGACTTACATTTTATGATAACATAGTAATTTTAATTGTTTATACATATGATAGTTTTGAGGCAAATATTAAGTGAATTAAGGTTTGCGTGTGAGTATTTAATTATTAAGTGGTTTTGGGGTATCGCCATGCGATGCCTAACACCCTTCTCCATAATATATTTAGATGAGACCTAAAAAATACTCAATAATTCTGAGTCTTTTAAAGGTGACATACTAATAGAACTTCTAAGGTATTTTCTACAAATTAAAAAAAAAACCGGGGGGTCCCAAGCCCGCATTGGTCCCCATGTATCTTCGCCACTGTCCACTTGTTTCTTAATTCTTCATACCCGAAAAGGTATGTTAGATTTTTTTTGGAGGGTTTAACCTAAAACCTATTGAAAAGAGGTGAAATAACCTCTTGATTAACAAAGTTTGGTTAGCTTAGGTAAGTGATGTGAAATAAAGTCTAGCACTCCTCGAGTGACATTGGTACACAGATACTGGACCACAGGAGGTGAAGTTATCAAGGACCTAGCTCTATTACCTTGTTATATTTTTAGAGAGTTTCAACCTAAAACCAATTAATAATATATGGAGTAGTCTCTAGATTAACCAAGTTTAAGTATTTTAAATGAGTGGTGAGTGAAAAAATCTAACAAGGTGAATTGGTAGTCACCAAATAGACATAAAGGTAAGGGGTTTTAATCAAGCCAAACAAGCCTAACCCAGTATTGATCAGGCCTGGTAGGGTTTCCTAGTAGGGGGGCTGAAGCTGCCGCCTCACCCCACCCCACCCCCCACCCCTCTATCACCGACCATCCACTCCCTATTATGATGGGTTGTTGGGCCGCTTGGTGAGGTCCTCCGGTGAATAAGCCCCCGGAACCGGAGCGGTGATTTGTTTTGTGACATGATTATGGTTGGGGTTCTTTTTCCTCCTCTTGTATCTCTTTAGATCTGTCCCTCCTTGAATTTGGTGCTCCTCATCGATGGCACCAATCGTCCACGTGCAATCCGTCTATGTGCTCTCTTTTCCAATCTTCCTCACTGTGCGAGTTTTATCGGCGTTATCAAGCTAGTCCGACCTTGTCGTTTGGGTGCCGCTTGTTCGAGCCCTGACAAGGTTATTGTTGTGGGACGAAAATAGTCGTTGCTGTTGCTGGATGGTTGGGTGTGGTTGCTACTGTGATCTGCGATCTCGGTGACCGGATTTAGGAGCGTAGATCTGTTTCTGTAAATTTTGGTTTATTTTTCTTTGCTGCGTTTTTTTTTGGTATCCTACCCTTGATGGTGTTGTTTCCTCCGCTTCAGAGATTTCTATTGGTTTGCTTGTGTGATTTTTTTGTGGCGAATGTTGTGCCGAGAAAGTTTGTGTGTGGGAGTGAGGTGCTTTCTTGTTGGCTCTCCCTTGGCTTGATTTGCCCATTGTGTTGTGTGGATCTTGCTCTTTTTGATGTATTGTTTCTCCTATCAATGGAACCTTCTACTCCTTCCGTCCCTTTTTAAGTGTCCTATTTCGTAACTTCAACTTATTAAAAAGACATCATTATACCTTTCACATCAACATTTTCCTCCACTTTCTCTACTTACCCATCATCATTACACTTTTACTCATTAACTTTTCAAAATGGAACATACTTTTAGGGATAAAATAGACAATGCACTAATTTTTATCCAGTAACTTTACAAAATAAATATTTATTAAGGAACAACCTAAAATAGAATACTGGACTCTAAATAAATGACAGAGGGAGTAACATTTTTGCAAAAAAAAAAATCTTTATTACATGTGTTCAAATTTGGATCAAGCTTGAAAAATTTTAAAAACTAAGCATTTAAACTCGACTCAAATTTGAATTTTTGAGAATGTGATAAACCTGTCTTTAACTTATGAAATATGCAATAATGAGTTCTGCAATAATCCACAACCAAAAAAAGCAACTTCTGAAGAAGAAGACGACGACCTATCAGAATCAGAAGTCAACGATTGGTTAATTTAGACCAATCCCAGAGAATCCTATCATGCCTTTTCAGATACAGAATTGGCAAGGAAGAGAAGGAGCCATTCAGCTGTGCTCTTTCGAAGCTGTCGAAAACAAGGCATTCATATGTGATGAATGTGGTATTCATGAAGACGGTTCGGTTCCAACCATATGGTGTGAGTTTCCTCAAGGCCACAAGGATAATCTCGCTTACCATAAAGAGTGCTTCATCACCATTCTGAGAAAAGCAACCAAAGACAAAAACGTTGCCAGATGTGTTCAAGATGATTTTCTTGCAACAATGATTAAGAACATCAGAGCCGGCTTTAAAGAAGAAGATACAAAGGTCACTACAGTCACAGTGTCCATACCAATGATAGAACAACTTAGCGAAGCTGAACCAGTGATTCAACAGCTTAGTGATACTAAAGCTGAAAATCAGTCCCTAAAGCAATTGGGATTCAGTCTTGAAGACCTTGGTGCATCAGACGAAAGCGCCATGAAAGGTAACGACCTAGCCAATCCAGTCATCTGTGCTGTGCGGGTGTGCAGCATCCAATCTGTATGTTCGGTAATCTAATGGTCTAGATTTCATTTTGACAATGAACGATTGGATGTTACATGGTGCCGAAATGAAATTTAGACCGTTGGATCGCCGAACGGATGGTTCGAATGTTGCACTGCACCATCTCCCGTTCAATTTTATGGCACATCAATCATAAATAGATCAACTTTCGATCATAAATTAAAAACTTTGAAAACCAAATCAATCTGTGAAACTCTTAGAATGGATCCAGTCCAAACCATCGGATTACGATCTGATACTGGTTTCGAATTACGACTCAATTGAAGTTAAATTTTCTACTTATAACCATTCGTGTGAAAATTGTGAAAAAATCAGGAACAAATTACTACTTTTAACAAATTAACAGACTTAGTATAAGTCTATTAATAAGCTATTTTAATTCACAATTTTTCACGCATTTTAAATGGTTTGTAAGTAGACACAAATGGCTTATATAGACATAGACGCACATACCCGGACAAAGATGTATCCAGAACTGTCTGGGTCCGAACACAGATGAGTTCGACACAGTAAACATGGGGTCCACATACATCGCACGATTCCGGACACATTGATCTATGTCTGGATCTGTGTATGATATATGTGGCGTAGCATATTTGTTTGCCTACTTCCCCTATAACAGTACTCCAGCTAGAAGATGTTAGATCTGGGATCTAAACTTCTTGTTCACAGAGTCTGTGAATTTGATAACGGTAATAGTACAAATTCATGGGGTGGTGCGAAATTTTTATTTTTGTTTTTTTGTTTTATATCAGCAGAAATGCTTCGAAAGGCTACAAAGAAGAAGAAAAATCATTCCACAAAGCAGAAACAAGAAGAGGAGCCGGAGGATGAACCCTCCGATAATCCAGAGGAAGACGCCCCTTCTTCAAGGCCAGAGATGAAGCCACAAGGTGAGCCAACTGATTGCCTGATCTTCTAAGTTAACCCGACTGAAGAAGGCCTCTTTCTCTTTAAATTTAATTTAAACTTAATTTAAATTTGAAAATTGTCTTTATTTTAATTTTTTCTGTATTTGTTAGTTTTACTTCAATTTTTTTTGAGTTATTGATTCGTCTCGACGAGATTCATAGACTCGACGAGAAGAATCATAGAAGTATTTTTTTTAACTTTTACTCAAGTATTTTGAAAAATAACTACTTTTTAGCACAAAAATTGCAAAAAAAACTTTTGTCCAATTATTTTGAAAACTGTAAGTGAAAGCTACACGGCAAGTGGGACCTCACAAACTAATCTAATCTAATGCATAATCAAAAGACCACCGAACTAGAATAATTCCAAAGTCGTGGACTTTTATTCTCTAGTGATAGTGTTCTATCTGACCATATCGAGAAGTGGCGCGGCTTCAAAACAGGGAGTCCGAATTTCCTATTTAAAAATAATTAACTATAATATCACAAATAATTAACGATTGTAAATACGGTGACGTATCAAATACCCGACCAAAAAATTGTACACACTTTTAAACATCATGGGCATATCAAAAGATAAATTAGAACGTGCCTTACTCGATCCACGAGAATAAAGTATATAATGAGAGGTGGCTTGCTGAAAACCGCAGCATCGTAAGTTGATTAGATCACTATTTTCTTTTGAAGTTTCCAATCACATCTATCAATCTTCGTCTTAAGGACCCATATCATACTCAATCCACTTTCATCTTTGTCTTTAGATTATTGGAGAAAACTAGTCTTCAAAATGATGAAAGTGATGGGGTTGTCTTTTCAAAACCTGGAACGATAGAAACCATTTGAGTCGCATTAAGAGAACGTTGTCCTAAAGACAGTATTTGCTCCCACCAGAAGGTGTGCACTGGGTTACAGTAAATTTGCCTTCAAGATAAAACGAATCCGAACTCTAGGTTCTTTTTATCTGCGTTTGCACAAACGAAAACAAACTGAATATCCACTTAGCAATTGTAAAAGAACCAAGAACTGATATTTTATTTATGTAGAATAACAGAATATCAGTTTGCCATTCTAGGTAGTGTGTAGAGAGAGAGTGAGCAATCCAATATCGAATTTTTCGGTCTAATCGAATGACTTTACAAATGACCTATTATAAATTTATAGGCACCTTTATGTGAAAAGTCGTATCTTTGAACAAACACAAAGAATGGTCATGTCTTTTGAAGATAGCAATTGGAAGGATCAAGTCTTTTAAAGAATAGAAAGAAATATTACTATTAGTAGGCACCCTTTAAACAATTAAGAAAAATTCTAAAATCAACCATGTGGGTTGACAATAGTGAGTGTGTGAATGTGTATTAAAGGGTATATAAAAAGTATATAGAAATACGTGTTTTTCTTGTTTTTTAGTGCGCTTATCATCAACCCAGTACGCTGACAATACCAAGACCGAACAATTAATTAGGAAGGGTCATACTTCTTGGAAGCACTCCCATGTTTCACATTTCTTCCTAACAATCACATCTTTTCTAAATAAACACATCCCAATTTAATGGGTGTTAACTTATAACCATTCACATAAAGTCACAACTCATGTGAGAAAGATGTAACAACCTTTCACAAAAGAGGAATGCTACATACACTACACACTTTCACTACACCATCCACTACATTTTTTATGGGACTCATTTCGGGTCCAACAAAAAATACAGAAAAATATCCATAAATTTTAAAATAATATTTTAGGGGGCTCTGCAAAAAATCAGCTTTAACCGGTATCGGTAAGTATTATTTCTAAATTTATAGAAGTGAAAATGCTCAACTGCGCAGTTTTGAACATACGAACCCAGAAATAATATTTATCGATACCCGTTAGAGCTGATTTTTTGCAGGGCCCCCTAAAATATTATTTTAAAATTTATGGATATTTTTCTGTATTTTTTGTTGGACCCGAAATAAGTCTCATAAAGAATGTAGTGGATGGTGTAGTGAAAGTGTGTAGCGTATGTAGCATTCCTCTTCACAAAATTCTCTCTCAATACCTTTTCAAAAATAACCCAAACCGAAACCCATAAATTATTTTGAAAATCTCCAACAAATTAATCGGATTGTATAGAAATTAAGGAAATATAATAGATTTACTGGTAGTGAGCTTGATGCCACTTGACAAGTTTCAATGAGTTGCCCCCTGTTTAATTGTCACTCTGAATTGACTTGTTTGGCCGACGGCCGTGTTGATGATCAAGGGCGGGAACTGATACGAATAATCTACGTTAAGCTAATGTCCAAGGGTAATGGACGACTTGGTTTCGGTTTAGTCGGAGAAATTTAGAGGTCTGTTGCTTGGTTGCCCCGAGTAGTCCTTCCCCGGCGGTTTGCTCTGTGGCCAATCGCTGGGGAATGCAAAACTCAAAATTCAATAATTTTGAGACCGTCTTGTATTATTTTGTCAATGGGAGAATTATCAGAGCACACAGGGCATATATCAATCCAAAAAAAACCGGGGGCCCTGGCCACCCCCAACTAGGGCTGCAAATGATCCGAGCCGCTTGCGAGCGGCTCGGAGCTCGGCTCGACTCGGTTCGAGACAAAAACGAACGAGCTCGAGCTCGAGTCCTGGGCTTGTTTCATAAACGAGCCGAGCTCGAGTTAGTCGAAACTTGGCTCGAATTGGCTCGCGAGCTCGATTATATTATATATATTTATATATATATTTATTTCATAAACGAGCCGAGCTCGAGCTCCGTAAATACATCTCGAGCCGAGCTCGAGCTCGAGTCCTGCAGCTCGTCACGAGCTCGAGCCGAGCTCGAGCCAACTAAATTTTTGGCGAGCCGAGCTCGAACACTCTAAAACTCGACTCGGCTCGGCTCGGCTCGTTTGCAGCCCTACCCCCAACCCCTTAATGGCTCCGCCATTTCCCGCTGGGCACCTCTAACGCCAGCCTTGCTGCTCAGCATGGGTACAGCTCTGATTATTACCCCGAAGGGGGCTTCGTCCAACCTGAACAAGATCACATTGCACGGGGGAGTACTGATCAAGACAGACCTCCACCATAAAATCTCAAATTCCGAAGGAACAAGAGGCGGAGATGCAAATAGCCACGAAAATGTTTTTTTTTTTAAATCTCAGTACAATAGAAGTAAGCTAGCCAGAGAGCGAGATTTTCGGTAAAAGAACTAGCTAGTAAATATTTGATAATCGATGATTGTTTGGCTACAAGTCAACCTCTATTTCGTAGGTCATAGTCAATCCTAAACCATTATATGGTTATATCTTTCCATGCCGCATGTACTACTTATGGTTTGCACATATTTTGGCTCGATATATATATATATACACACACACACACACTCTTAGGATCCAATGAGGGATCCCGCATGGCCTTATCGTGCAGGACTCCCCTTTCCCGATCGAATCGTGATGATCCGAGCCGCTCAATGTGTTCAGAACGTGATTTTAAGGGTGTTCTGGTAGAAATCAGCAAAAAAATTGATCGGGAAGGGCTTGATCCGAGCAGTTTTTTACTGAACCGTTCAATAAAAACTGTTCAAATCAAGCCCTTTCCGATCATTTTTTTTGCTGATTTTTCGCGGATACCCTTAAAATACGTTCTGATCACTTTGAGCGGCTCAGATCATCGTAATTCAATCGGAAAAGGGGAGTCTCGCACGGTAAGACCGTGCGGGATCCCTTAAGAGATCCGGACTCTATATATATATATATATATATATATATATATATGATTTTATAGGAACAATGTATCTCACCATATGTTATTTCAATGTTCATGCATATTAATTAGATATGAGCATCACAGGAAAGAAGCGTTTGACTTGCTTTCTCTATTGCGGTGGAGAAAGGAGGGTACTCCCGAATGGTACCTTTCATTATGTTGGGGGCATTTCTGAAGCTATGCTGATTGAAGACAACGCGTCGAACAAGGTGTTGCTTTTAAAAATCAGTTCTTGCCTAAATGTATCGTTGCATAACAAGTCAATCTTTTACAACACGAAGAGTGACAAGACAAAGTATCTACGCGTGAAAGACAACAATGGAGTAAAAATGATGTTTTACTTGAATGAAGATGAAGTTGATGTGTTTGTTGACGAAGACCCTTTCGATACTAGTACCAGGTATGTTCAATTTGTGTCACAATTGTTGAATTGGAAGTTTAGTTCGGCTGCGCTCATTGTTGGCTAAAATTATTGTAATGCCGTTCAATCATTGTGAACAGGGAATCGAACATTGTGGAAAGCAATAAAGCACCGAGAGGTAATACTATACCCACTAGCTACTCTCCGTGTGGTAATACAATAGCTTCGTCACATACGGTTCGGCTAACAATGGGTGAGAGAGAGAGAGAGAGAGATAGAGAGACAACGAGAGACAAATTAGGGCTCAATTAATTAAATTCATTTGGGGAAAGTGGTTTGCCCTTTAATTTGAAGGGTAAAATGGTCTTGACAATGACAGTACTCTTCAGATTCCATGTTTTTGACAGTACTGTTTTAGATGAGTTCATCAAAGTGATGTTTGGAAATTAACTTCAGTCCACTGTGTGCAATTGATTTATGTCCTTTCCAATGAACAAAAATTTCCCCTTTAGCTTTTCCTCTTCATTGATTTTCTTGTTTATACTTTATACCCTTTCTTAATCTCATTCAATTTGCGGATAAAAAATAAAATAAAATAAAATTTCTTTCAATTTTCTTGCCCATCTTACCATTGTAATTTGTAACATTAAGGTAGTTAGTTTCCGTGTAGTGATTGTGGACTTATACATGCAAGGATATTGACCATAAGTAGTTTCCATGGGATTAATTATTCGAAGGCTAGCTAGAGGAGTATGTACATTAGTTCATGTACGTACGTACTTGGGTAAATCTATATATTGTAGTTATAGTTCATGAATTGCAACACAACACAAGACAATATCGATTCAGGCATAGGTCGATCAATGGCTGTTGAAGGATTCCTGATCAATAACTAGCAACAGGTAGAATTTTTACAAGAAAATTTACCGGCAAAAACTTCTAGTTGTACGTACTTAACTCCTAATTGTAATTATTTGAGAAGAAAAGTATTGAAGGACATGGGAGTTTTTAAATATCCATCCCAATTAGTCATACAAAGTAAGATTTCATCTCACTCACTTTTCATGCTTATGTTTTCTTCATTTTAATGCGTGAATTACCCTTATTACCCTTTTATTATGATATATAGATATATACGCATTTATTGTTTCCTAAATTAAGGAGATTGGGATGAATATCAATCTCTGCAATTAAATGAGATATCATAGGAGGATTTCAAGATCGTAAGTATCCCTTTATTTAAGTATCCCTTTGATATGTACCTAGCTCAATGTGACGTAAATAATTAATTTGCATCCTTCCTTTATTTTTTTGACCATCTTTTTGGTAGAAGAACTAGTAAATCGCTGGTAATATGTGCGTGATTGATTGGCTACAAATGCATCTCTCTTTCGTAGGTCATCATATTCAACCCTAAACCATTAAATTTTCTTATCTCTAGTTTACCATATGCATGCATATACCATTTATTTATCTCTAGTTTACCATATGCATGCATGGTATTTATGCATGCATATACCATTTATTTATCTCTAGTTTACCATATGCATGCATATACCATTTATGCTATGGACACATGTATTGTCTCCGACGTTATTTCTTTTTATCATTTTGTAGAATTTATACTCACCATTCTTAATGTTTCTTCTTAATTAACTATGAGCAACACAGAAAAAAAGCGCTTGACTTGCTTTTGTAATTGGAATGAAACAAGAAAGGTACTCCCTGATGGCACCTTTGATCCCCATGGGGGTGTTTCTTATGTTGTGCTGATTGACGACGATGTGTCGTACCAGGAGCAGCGTTCAAAAATCTGTTCTTGCCTAAAATTATCAATTTTTCGCCACGTAGTGATCTTTTACAACTTGAAGAGAGACAAGACAAAATACCTACTCTTGAATGACGATAATGGAGTTGAAATGTTGTTTCACTTGAATGAAGAGGAAGTTGATGTATTTGTTGTCGAAGACCCTAACTACAAGTACGTTTGATTTGTGTACAATCGTTGGAATTGAAAGTCTAGCTCGGCTCCAATGGGAGACTTCCGATTCCTTTCTTTTGTGACCGTTATCTGTTATTCCACCACGGCTTCTCAGTTGGTGTACCCTTCGTTGAAAAGTTAGCTTGATTAAGTCAGATAAGTTTCAAAGGACAAGTGGATAATTGGGAGAAGAAAAACGTGGAGAACTATTCCTTATCAGACTTTCAAGCTTCCGTAATATGTTTGAAATTTGCTCACAAGTTTATCACATGTTTGTTTTTTATTTGCTGTTCAGCCTATAAATAGGCTTGTAATCTGAATATATAAGTATGCAAATAAGAGTGATCAATGTGTGTGAGAGAGTATAAGAAAAACCTATAGTTTCTCAGTGTAATACAGATTGAGTGTTTGTGAAATACAAGTTTGAGAGTTAGATTGATACTCCTCTGTTTGCATCAGTGAGTGATATTTAGAGCACTAGGCTAATCCTAACAAATTCTCTCAAAAACATACCTTCGGCCTTCAACATTCTTTTGCTATTTTCACCCAGAAATTAGCTCCATCAAAATCAAATTTTTGAGTGCAAAGTTAAAGTTCTCACGATCCCCAGACGCCGCCCAACAATCCAGTGACGTATATTGAGCCGCCTCTATTTCAGTCGAAATCCAGAAGAGCTTGGCTTCATAGTTTGATCTTTGTTGTCGGACCGATTTTCCACCATCTCTCCTAAAATCAATTGGTGTTAGCGAATTGTTCAATTAAGTCTTTGATGGCATTTGACATTGCACCCGCATGTCTGTTTTTATAGCGGTCTCAGGGAGTGACATTGTGTAACCAAATCCATGCATGGGAGCACTCCGGGCCCAATAATCATTCCCTCATGATGACGCTCCTGCGACTCAAACCCATGACTTCTTGGCTCTGATACCACTTGTCCGACCGTTTTTCTACCATCTATCCTAAAACTAATTAGTGTAAGAGAGGGCTTCAATTAAGTCTTTTATAACATTCGACATCACACCTGCAAGTCTGTTTTTAGAGCGGTCGCTGGTAGTGTCATTGTGTAACCAAATCTATGGGGGCACTCCAAGCCCAACATTTGTAATCCGTTCGTCTCACTAAGATCAGATCTCCGTCTCGCATGTTCCCAATCGACCAATGTTGACGGCTCCGGCGACCATAGTCCGGAACAAGCTTTTGTTTTTTCTCCGCTGCCCAGAAAAAATCGGTTCGATCGAAACCAAGTTCTAGACACGACCAACACTTGAAGCCCCTATCACCCAACAATTGAAGTTAGCAAATTGGACATATTCTCCCAACACTTGAAGTTCTAGACACGACCAACTGAGTTAGAAGCCCTTATCACCGTTGCATGCATGTTACAAAATTGGACGCAGGTTTCTTTTGTACTAATCCTGTCTATCTACTGTGTAATATCTTCTTTTTTTCTTCAACTGTGTAATTTCGTAATCTTAATTAGATCACTCTTACTTTTTCTCATATGTATACCTACCTCCTAGTTAGATCACTCTTACTTTTTCTCATGAGAATAAATTATTTACAACGTCGGTGTAAATATTTGTTTCCTCCAAATCAATTATATTGCATCACGTCGCTATATTCTATTGATTGGGACCACTATTTTGCAACGTGGTGCGATGAAATTGATTTGGAGGAAACAAATGTTTACACTAGTGGAGTAAAGAATTTATTCTCTTTTCTCATATATATATACCTACCTTCTGGTAGTGTTAAATATTCCTCTATTTAATTACCATATATGGGGGCAAGGTATTTGTTCCTTTCTTTAACTTCCATGTATGAAAGAAAGAAAGAAGGATAAGGTGTTTGTTCCTTCATGGCATAACAAACACTCAACTTACGAATACCCTATTGCTGCATATATGTATGTGTGCTTCTATGGTGTACGGAGTATATAAATAGTGGAAGCTCTAGCTAGCTCAACACACCTGCCCAACGGGGATCCTTCTATGCTAGAGAGTAGTTAATTACCCTGCACATCACTAAGGAGTCTCAGTCTCTCTCTCACTCCTCATTTTCTCTCTCTCATCCACTTTGATCATCTCTTGAAGAGAAGAGCAGTAGTTATGGACCAAAAAGTGCCCCTGGATTCTTCATCCGATAAGCTGAAGATGAATGTGGTTGCAGGAACAAGCAGCTCCATAGATCCAGGTAACTATTTAAACTACTACCAAATGAATTTATTTTTTATACAAGAGGAGGAGCTCAAGATCGATGAAACGGATTCATTGTCTTCAGTACCAAATCCTACTCATTCCGTCCCATTTTGGTTTCTCTCTTTTGAATAGTCTGACCTTTAATGAGACCTTAGGAGTGCTCTCTCAAAACTATAAATTTTCAAAAGGGACTCTAATTTTAAATGATACTTTTTTTTTTGCTCGGCTAATTTTAAATGATACTTAAGAAGACCAAATTAAAGTTCCTCCGCAGCGTAGTCTTTGCAGCCAAGAAGTAATATACAATTTCACATTCAAGATATATATAAGTCTAACCACACAGATAAACAACACAAATCTTACACATACTGCTGATGTGTCAAAAACAATAAGGACCCACGCCCTACTCCAGGATGCTTTCCCTTATTACCCTCGACTCTCTCTCTCTCCCCCAAAACCCAAATCCTTCAACCCAAATTCAACTCCCCCAAATCATCTCTCTCTCTCTCTCTCCAAAACCCATATTCATCAATCCGAAATCAATTCCCCCAAATCCTCTCTCCCTCCCTCTCTCTCTCTCCAACGTGGTCAAGAAGAGATTAGCTAATATATACATGTATGTGTATAGCTTTATGTACATAGAGATACAAATGACATAAAGGAGTTCATTACCAGTGAACAAAAGCAAAAAGGAAATATCCATTTCTCTCGGATTATAAAATGACAGAGGTCCAAGAAAAAGAAAATCACCCACCCAAAACTAAAGGGGAGGCAGGTAAAAATAGATTTTTGCAACTTAGCCGTTTGATGGAAAAACTTTATTCTCTGCAAAGGAACAGTGGGGAAGCTTTATTCTCTGATGGTGAGTCGACTCAGTCGATGAGTCAGACTTGTTTGGACCGATCGAGGTCTGAGTATGCGTGGGAAAAAGAGGAAAATAGAGAAATTGGGGAAGATATTTTAGAGGAGAGGTTCTCATTTTTTTGGGTTTATTTGGTTTCACTGTTTAGATTTTCTTCATGGGGTATAGAATGGTGGGAGAGATGGACGATTGGGGTGGGTTGAAAGAGTGTTTTGAGAGAGAGAGAAGAGGGAGAGTCGAGGGTAACGAGGGAAATCCATCCTTGAATAGATTGTGCGACCCCCCCCCCCCCCGTTGACACATCAGCAATATGTGTGAGATTTGTGTGGTTTATCTATGTGGCTAGACTTATTGGATATTTAAGAACAGAACAACTTAATTAAAGGGTAGCTCTGTCTACTAGCTAGTAGACCATATATCCGAAGTCCATATTTGACACTGATCAGGTCCCCTTCAAATATGAGAATCTAAAGATATCATATAACGGTTAAAAAAGATATCACATTAAAATGCAGAAGTAAACTGAACAAATAATACGGTTAATTAATACCGGTACAGAGGATTTGAGCCATCAATATTTGTTAGACGGCATATATGTTTTATCGACTTTCCAAACACTCCATTACCAAAGGAGAGTGATTTTAATAGCCACGCTCTCTTTTTGTTTTTAGTGTCTGAAATTACCAAAATGTCATTAATTTTTGTGCAAAGATTATTTCATTTGGATAACAAGGAAAAGGAAATATTGAAAAGTGAAAGAGTGTTTTGGTAACTTGACACACTACAAACAAAAATGAAAATGTGGTTAGTAAAAAAAAAAATAGTGCATGAAAAATCACTTCCGAACCAATTAAAACATACACATGGCCATTTAATTGTCCTCTTCCAAACCATTTTTTTTTTTATTTGATCTGTTATTTCTATTTTTGTACTAATTAAAAATGAGATTTGATATGAGGAAGTATGTTACTCAAAAATCCCTGCAAATCTGATGGTGTATGAATTTTGGTTATTCGTTAAAAAAACGCAGAGAACACTGAACCGATGGAAGAGAAGTACGAGTGGTGGAGATACATTCCACTTCTCAAGGCTACTCTTTTACAGGAGACTGGAAAACAGCAGAAAATTTCTTCCAACGGGATAAATCCCGACTTTGTCAACATATCTGTTAGATTCCGACTCCCCAATATCTTCTCAATTAACAGTTCACCTTCTTCCAAAAGCGAGCGGACGAAATGGTATCTCAAATCGATGTGCTTCGTTCTGGCATGAAACACCGGATTCTTCGCAAGGTGCATAGCACCCTGGCTGTCACCAAACCCAACTCACCTAGAAACGCCTTCAACCAAATCATCTCCTTAACGGTCTCCGGTAACTGTTACATACTCAGCTTTTGTCATGGACAAAATTACCAACTTTTGCAGACGTGAGACCCAACTCACTGTTGTTGATCCCAAAGTATAGACATATATATCTTGTGGTACTTTGCCTTGTATCATGATCACTAGCAAAATCTACATCCACATATCCTTTCACCCCCAAATCTCCTCTCCCAAAACACAACGGCACGTCCGCGGTCCCTCGCAAATACCTTAGTATCCACTTCAGGACTTCCCAATGTTGTTTCCCCGGATTGCTTCCACACCTTCGATCTATATGCTGCTTATAACAGGCCATAAGGGACCAATTATGCCAACTAGGGTTGCCCAGCATACGGTTTTGGGCGAAACAAAATCGAGCCGCTCGCCGCGGTTCGTCATTTTCTCCATCTGCACTTGTCTGTTATTGTGGTCTGGTTAGGTCAGTTCGATTGTGGTTGTGTGGTTTGGGCGGTCAAACCAACCTGTTCTAACAAAATTCAAATATTACGATTGTCATTTTCTCCATCTACACTTGTCTATTATTGTGGTCTAGTTTGGTCGGTTCAATTGTGGTTGTGTGGTTTGGGCGGTCAAACCAACCTGTTCTAACAAAATTCATATATTAGGACCCGTATCCATCCATACCATATCTCGGCAGTGGCAAAGGCAATTGGGGGGAAGAGGGGAGCGGGGGGGTGGCATGTGGGGAGTGGCACATGCCACCCTCAAATCCAAAAATAATAGAGAACGCAAGAACGGTCCCTCAACTGAGAAAACTTGTTCTACCTCTCAGTTCAATTCTATAGAAAAATCATTCTTCTCAAAAAAATTCTTTGAAGTTTAGTTTAGAGTGACTCCGGGTGATTTTCGGAATTGAAAAGAACATCGAGTTGCATTTTGATAGATCATTAAACTACTTCTATTTATATGATGGATAATTAAATTATGAAAATGCGTAAATATATTTTTGGTATTATGATATCATGGTTAATTTAGTACTGTACTATTTTAAGTAATAAGCATGTTAATATTTGTAGCTGCGACCTCCGGTTTCAGCGATCTGGGTTAGTTAGGTGACTTGCTGGGCACCCCTAACACCAGCGTTGGTGCTCAGCATGGGTACACAGCTGTAAGAAGAACCCAGGGAGGGACCAAAGGCCAAACAAAGGAGAAATTTTTCAGTGCCGGGTGGGTACTAGGTGGTGCCCGCTCAGCACATCCGGGCCGTCCATTTTGGTTTTGGACAATTCGTATTTGGAGAGAGAGTTTTAATCTGAGCCGTCCTGTTAGCCCAAAGATTTCTATGAAAACCTTATTTGATTTTGATGATAACAAAGTAAATTTTATTGAAGAGAAATACAATTAATATTATTTGCTATTGATTTGAATAATATTTATTTTGTAGGACTTGATTGAGTTACACAAGGAAAGACTCTACATCAAAACTCCTATCTCCAATAGTCAAGATTGAAATTAGAAGGAAGAAGATTAAGGACAAATCTTCTCCTAATTTGTGATTGGCTATGAGGACTTCTATGGAAAGCAAATATTAATCAAGGAGGACAATTGAATACTACTTGGAGCTTTATAGTATTTCGGCAAATTGATGGCTTGATTGTAGTTGATGTTGCTCAAGATGGAAGATGCAAACGTTTGGAAATGAAAAGGATTGGAGTTCAATATTCCAACGGCTAGTGGAGCTTCCACATGTCTGAAGTCTTATTCTCCAAGAATAAATACAGTAGAAGAATGAAGACAATAGAAGAGATCTCCGGAGAAATAATTCATTGAGCTTTTCAATTGCAAATCTCTATCAACCTCTACGCTTACATCTTGAATATCTACACTAGCTTGAGTGTTGTTTCTTGAACCTTATTGTAAAAGGGATTGTACACCCTTATTCATACTCTTGTGAGAGTTAATATTTTTGTGAGTGATTTTGGAAAGAAAATCACTTGAGAGTTAGGTGTTACTAGCACCGGAGTCAAAACTAGTTGGGTTAGGTGTGACTAGCACCGGAGTCAAAATTAGTCAGAGTGATTGGGGATAGATTGCTCGTTGTAAAGGTTGTCTAGCACCCGCGAAGCTAGAAGGATTGTAACTATTGGAGATAGTGCAGCAAATCCTGAGTTGGACACTTGGGGAGTGGACTAGGCCGTGAAGTTGCGGACCGAACCACTATAAATCCTTGCGTTCGATTCTCTCTTCCCTACTCTCTTTACTTTCAGTTTTGCATATCTATATCGCATGAGTAGAATAGAATATCATTGAAATTATAATTGTAGTTGAATAGATTGCAATTTGTTTTTTAAAATTCCGCGTTATATTTGAGATACCCAATTCACCCCCCCTCTTGGGTTGCTATTTGGACCAACAATTGGTATCAGAGCGAGGCTCTAGTTTTTTTTTTTTTGACTTAATCATCTTAGGGTAAGATCTATGGCAACCCCTTATGGCACCTTCCTTCCTGAGGGTCAATCGAGCAATAGACCTCCTTTATTTAGCGGGTCTAACTATAATTATTGGAAGGCTAGAATGCGTATTTATATTCAAACTGACTACAAGTTGTGGAAAGTTATTGTTGATGGGCCGCATCGTCCTACCAAAACCGTTAATGGAGTAGTAGTTTCTAAAGAGGAAAAAGAATGGGATGCGAGTGATGTTAAAGGAATTGAGCTGAATGCTAAAGCTATGAATCTATTATATTGTGCTTTAGATCCTAATGAATTTAATAGAGTCTCTACATGTGAATCGGCTAAGGAAATCTGGGATAAGCTAGAAGTTACGCATGAGGGTACTAGTCAGGTTAAAGAATCCAAAATTGACATGCTTGTTCATAAGTATGAATTGTTTAAAATGATGCCTGATGAATCCATCTCTAACATGTTTACACGCTTTACTGATATTATTAATGGCTTGAAATCTCTTGGAAAGTCTTACTCTAATGTTGATCTTGTGAGAAAGATTCTTAGGTCATTACCAAAGCAATGGGAGCCAAAAGTGACGGCAATAATTGAGGCCAAACAAGACCTCACAAATTACAATTTGGATGAGCTTTTGGGTTCTCTTATGACTCATGAAATCACGATGAACTTGGAGGATAATTTAAGCCGTAAGAAAAAGGACCTTGCTTTTAAAATTTCTACTTCAAGTACATCAAGTGAAAGTGAAGATGACTCCGAATCAAGCAATGATGAAGATCTAGCGGTAATCACAAGAAAGTTCAAAAAGTCCATGACAAGAAAAATGCAAAGGGCAAAAAGAATTTTAGAAAAAGATGGTTCCAAAGGAGAAAATAGCAAGAAAAGAGACATCATATGCTACGAATGTAAGAGGCCGGGCCATTTGAAATCACAATGTCCTGAAATCAAGAAGTCAACGAAAAAGGCAAAACGAAGAGCAATGCTTGCAGCATTGAGAGAAATTGATCTGAGTAGTTCCGAAGAAAATAGTGACCAAGAAGTTGCTAACCTATGCTTGATGGCACATGGTGAGGAAGAGGTAAACTCTAGTGATGATTTTGATGAGCAATTTACTTATGATGAACTGTTAGATGCTTTTGAAGAATTGCATTCCAAGTTTAAGAATTTGAGTTCCAAATATAAGTCTCTCAAAAAGACAAATTTTTCCCTCTTAGCTGAAAATGAATGTTTGAAAAATGAGAAAGATGCCTTGAAAGGGAAAATTGAAGAAGTTTGTTCTCCAAAAGAGATTGCAAATGATTTGGTATTTCAAAATAATTTGAGACTTGAAAATGATGTTTTAAAAAATGAGGTTGAGGATTTGAAAACATCTCTTTCTAAATTTGTTCAAGGAAAAGAAAATTTGGATATGCTTCTTGGAAAACAAAGATGTGTTTTTGACAAAGCAGGCATCGGTTTTAATCCAACCAAAAAGCAAAAGTTTTATCAAAATTTGTTTGTGAAATCAACTTCTTCTAGTCATGCTTACACTACTTGCAACTATTGTGAAATGATTGGTCATTTATCATATTCCTGTCCTATTCGTAAAAATATTTGTGTTGTAATGAAAAAGACATGGGTTCCTAAGCATCTTGTTACTAACCCTCCCGGACCCAAGAAAATGTGGGTACCAAAGAACTACATATGATTTATTTTTGTAGATTGACGTGCGCTCAAAGGCATATGTTTAAAGATGGTTTTTAGACAACAAGGAAAGCGACTGTTTGTGATGGAGTCAGCTCAACAGATTGGTAGAGTCAACTCAGATTCGTATGGTATGGTTAGAAATTAGCAATTTTAGTTGCTCAAAGTTCTAATCAATTTAAAGTAGAGACAGCTTATGAGTTATTCACAAAGAAGGATTAACAAGTGTGGATTGAAAAGTGCATCATATTGGTTTGATCTGCGATATGATCCAAGAATGCAAGCTCAAGGGAGTTTTAATCCCTATACCAATAATGACTGTGCACCTTATCTGTTCAATACGCAATACATGCGATTCCGGACATGCAAATTCGAAGGGAGTTTCAAACTCTATGGGGATAACCAGAAATTTTGCGGAGTATCATGAACAAAGGTTCCCCTACTTTTTGTTGATGACAAAGGGGGAGAAATATAGTGAAAAACAAAGGGGGAGAAAAAGCTCAAGCAAGAATGCATAAATTCAGGGGGAGTATATCTTAATTCTTTTGTTATAATTAAATTTCTGAATTTATTTGAATAGATCATTAATTGTTTGTCATCATCAAAAAGGGGGAGATTGTTAGCCCAAAGATTTCTATGAAAACCTTATTTGATTTTGATGATAACAAAGTAAATTTTATTGAAGAGAAATACAATTAATATTATTTGCTATTGATTTGAATAATATTTATTTTGTAGGACTTGATTGAGTTACACAAGGAAAGACTCTACATCAAAACTCCTATCTCCAATAGTCAAGATTGAAATTAGAAGGAAGAAGATTAAGGACAAATCTTCTCCTAATTTGTGATTGGCTATGAGGACTTCTATGGAAAGCAAATATTAATCAAGGAGGACAATTGAATACTACTTGGAGCTTTATAGTATTTCGGCAAATTGATGGCTTGATTGTAGTTGATGTTGCTCAAGATGGAAGATGCAAACGTTTGGAAATGAAAAGGATTGGAGTTCAATATTCCAACGGCTAGTGGAGCTTCCACATGTCTGAAGTCTTATTCTCCAAGAATAAATACAGTAGAAGAATGAAGACAATAGAAGAGATCTCCGGAGAAATAATTCATTGAGCTTTTCAATTGCAAATCTCTATCAACCTCTACGCTTACATCTTGAATATCTACACTAGCTTGAGTGTTGTTTCTTGAACCTTATTGTAAAAGGGATTGTACACCCTTATTCATACTCTTGTGAGAGTTAATATTTTTGTGAGTGATTTTGGAGAGAAAATCACTTGAGAGTTAGGTGTTACTAGCACCGGAGTCAAAACTAGTTGGGTTAGGTGTGACTAGCACCGGAGTCAAAATTAGTCAGAGTGATTGGGGATAGATTGCTCGTTGTAAAGGTTGTCTAGCACCCGCGAAGCTAGAAGGATTGTAACTATTGGAGATAGTGCAGCAAATCCTGAGTTGGACACTTGGGGAGTGGACTAGGCCGTGAAGTTGCGGACCGAACCACTATAAATCCTTGCGTTCGATTCTCTCTTCCCTACTCTCTTTACTTTCAGTTTTGCATATCTATATCGCATGAGTAGAATAGAATATCATTGAAATTATAATTGTAGTTGAATAGATTGCAATTTGTTTTTTAAAATTCCGCGTTATATTTGAGATACCCAATTCACCCCCCCCTCTTGGGTTGCTATTTGGACCAACACGTCCAACACACTTTTGAACAGCCCAAATGGACTGCTCAGGCACCACGTGGGCATGGCCACGTGGTACCCACCCGGTACCAAAAAATTTCTCCCAAACAAGGCCCACCAACTTGCTCAATCATCACCCCAAAGGTGGCTTAAAGCATCCGCAATGTAATAATCAAAAGTAAATAATCAAAACTTGTCACGTCAGCTTTTGATTATTCATTTAGAGGGTTGCTAAAGTTAGCAATGTGAAGTCCCACATTGTTACTTTTGATTATTCAAATGCCCAAATTTGATTATTAGTTAGGAGGTTGCTAACTTTGATTATTACAATGTGAACATTTTTTTAAATATACATTGTTAACTTTAACAATCTTTTAATTTTGATTATTACATTGTGGATGCTCTTAGTCCAACGTGGACAAGACATTGCTTAAAGGGTAACGCATGTGATTGCTGAGGACGTACGCGTTATGAAAAACACCTTAGAGCACCTACGGAGAGTACTCAAGACTACCTCCACCGTAAAATTCCTAGGGAACAAGAAGAGGCTGAGATGTGAAGAGCCACGAAAATATTTTTAAATCTCACTACAATAGAAGTAAGCTAGCCAGAGACCAAGATTTTTGGTAAAGGAATTACTAGCTTGTAAATATTTGATGTTTGATGAATGTTTGGCTACAAGTCAACCTCTATTTCGGAGGTCATATTCAATCCTTGTCATAGTATATCTTTCAATGCATGTACTATATATTTTCTCTGAATTTTTTTCGTGATTTTGTAGGAATACTATTCTCACCTTTTGTTATCATGATCTTAATTAATGTTTATGCATATTAATTAGATATGAGCATCACAGAAAACAAACGTTTGACTTGCTTTTACTATTACGGCGGAGAAAGGAGGGTACTCCTGAATGATACCTTTGATTATGTTGGGGGCGTTTGTGGAGCTATGTTGATTGAAGACAACGTGTCAAACGAGGAGTTGCTTTCAAAAATCAGTTCTTGCCTAAATATATCATTGCATAACATGTTGATCTTTCACAACATGAAGAGGGACAAGACAAAGTACCTATGCGTGAGAGACGATAATGGAGTAAAAATGTTGTTTTATTTGAATGAAGATGAAGTTGATGTGTTTGTTGACAAAGACCCTATCCATGCTAGTACCAGGTATGTTTAATTTGTGTCACAATTGTTGAATTAATGGAAGTTTTAGTTCGGCTGCGCTCGTTGTTGGCTAAAATTATTGTAATGCCGTTGAATCATTGTGGACAGAGAATCGAACATTGTGGAAAGCAATGAAACTCCGAGAGGTAATACTATACCCACTAGCTACTCTCTGTGTGGTAATAGTAGTAATACAATAGCTTTCTCACCTTCGCTTTGGCTAGCACTGAGAGAGAGAGAGAGCGCGCGCTCAATTCAAGTCATTTGGGGAAAGTGGTTTGCCCTTCAATTTGAAAGGTCAAATGGACTCTTCACAGCCTTCTGATTCCATGTTTTTTACACTGTATTAGATGAGTTCATCACAGTGATGTATGGAAACTTCAGTCCACTGTGTGCAATTTTCTTACTATCTAGTTTACTATAATCATTACTATTTATGGTATGGAAATATTGTCTCCGACATTCTTTTTTTATGATTTTGTAGAAATATTATTCTCACCATTTGTCATCTTTAATGTTTGTGGCATGTTGATTAAATATGAGCAACACAGAAAAGAAGTGTTTGGCTTTCTTTTGCTATGGGAAAGGAACAAGGACTGTACTCCCCGATGGTACCTTTAATTACCGTGGGGGTGTTTCTGCAGCTGTACTGATTGAAGACGACATATCGTACCAGGAGCTACTTAAAGCAATTTGTAATTGTCTAAATATATCGACGTCCTACAAGTCAGTCTTTTACAACTCCAAGAGGGACAAGACAAAATACCTAAGCGTGAAAGACGGAAATGGAGTTCAAATGTTGTTTCACTTGAATGAAGAGGAAGTTGATGTATTTGTTGAAAGTACTTAAGTATTAAAGAAGACCCTACGAAGGAATGTTTAATTTGTGTCACAATGGTTGGGATCTAAAGTCTAGTTCACCCTTTGTTTGCTAACATTAATGTAATGTCTTTCAATCAGTGTTGGGACAACCCGATTCTGCATGAATTAATCCTACGTTTATTTCAGTGGTAAATACTTTCATCTCGTGTATGTCATGGTCAATCTCTAAGTAAATTAAAGATGAACCTTGTTTAGTTAACAAAAAAAAAAACAGGGGACAACTTGACTAATAATAAGACACTAATTAGATGTTGGAATTGAAAGTCTAGTTCACGTTCGCCCGGCCTTTGTTTGCTAACACTATTGTAACGTCGTTCATTCATTGTTGGGACACCTCAATTCTACATGAATCTATCGCTTATTTCAACGGTTTATACAAGTACTTTTTATCAAATTGCATTTCATTAGTTAATTTTTACAGTGGTTATCACAAACTAGACTAGACGGTGTCAAACTGTAAGTGATTCTTATGTTACCTTCTCTCTTTTTTTTGAATAACCGAATATCCTAATCAACTTGTGCACATATGAACAAATTCTGGGGCGATTCTTATGTTACCTTTGTGGTAGATTCTGATCAAATTGTGACACGCATCATACTCTTCCATAATCCAAATTCGTGTTTGTCATGGTCAATCACTTAGTAGTAATGATGAAGCAATTTCTGGGCATGCTCGATTGACAAACAGATGAAAAGCTATGGGCATCGGTGTGGCTATTGCCATCATCCCTCCGATGCCCAAGTCAATCGATTTGTTTTGGAAGAGAGTTGGACTGAGTATGAGTTGCTTAATTACCATCATGTGTCCTCCTGTGGAGGTGGTGTCTTTATATAGACATCTTGTGAGGAGTCCCGTACCCTTGGGTCTCATCCGTTTGTAACAGGTTTAGATAGGTGTTGGAGTGTCCTCCTTTGCTTAGGACTCTGTAATCATTATCAAGATTAGGAGTCCTTATGGTGCATGGATTTTCCATAGCTATCCCTTAGGATTTGTAGCCTCATCCCTTAGGTTGAGATAAGGCCTTGGCCATCCTAGAAGTCTTTTAGACCGTATGAACTCTTTCCGTAGAGTATTTTGTGGTAATTGGTTCCTGTGTATTAGCTTACCATTCCCTTGGTGATCCAGCTCTTAGGCTGAGTTGGTTGTCACGTTTGCAGAGCTCACCCTTTAGGCTGAGCTCGATACTTCTATGAGTTGTGCTCATGAGCTAACCTCTGTCCTTGAGCTAGTTAATAGAGGCTAATTATTATGGGCTAGATTCCATGTTCTTGGGCCTCTATCTTGAGCCCTTAGGGCTGTGCTGGGCTCCTTGGTTTGGGCCGACCTCGAGAGGTCATTTTATCCCTATCAAGTAAAGTATTGGTGAAACTTATTTAGTTAAGAAAAACCAGGGGACAACTTGACTAATAATGAGAGAATTTAGAGAAACATTGCAGAGCATATATATATGACTTGGTAATAATATGGATACATGTACTAACTTGGGACTTACGTTGGGATTACTAGCTAGACATACTAGCTGGGCGAAGCAAACGGATGCGCAGAGGGGTTGGGGAAGGAAGCCCTCAGCTTTTCTGTATGATTTACTAGCTAGCATTCGTTCCATTGCAGCTGTAATTTTTGTTCATTTTCGCAATTAAGTACTTATGAGAGAGAAATACTCGAACCAGACACTCAAAAGCAACTATTGCCCACTGTTCCAATCGGATCGTAAGCCAAGAAAGTGCATTCACGGAGATTGGATTGGTTTTGTGCCGAACCTAGTGGCGGGAAATTTGAATTCCCAAACCCGACCTGTTCCAATCCATTAAGTTGAAAGTTTACCAAGGGAATGAAATCTAGCAGCAGGCGCCATTTCATAAAAATTAACTTGCCATATTTGTATACACGAGGGTATTTGTATAAATGTAATACAATATCAATTCGGGCTCAGGTTGTGGTACGAATAATGCCTAAAACCCAATCTGAACCTAAGATCTTCGGGTTTTTTTTTTTTTTTTTCTTAAATTAAACATGAAAAGCGAACCCATTGTTAAAACCAATTGGTATGAATTGATTTAGGTATTCTTCGTTTTCGGGTGAAATTGTTGTCCCTACCCACTGCTATTGGTGTATTACTTCAAATCCACTTGATCGAACACCCCACAGAAGCAATACTAAATCAGTAGATCTATTGAATCAAACTTGTTTTTGTACTCTCTCATATAAATGGACTCGAATAGAAGTGGAAAAAACAAAAATCAATCTCCGAAAAATTGAAGGATGCAATATATATACACCAATTGGTGACTCTACAAAAAGACACTAGGATGAAAAGGACACCTTTGTTCATAGAGAACGCATCCGTTCACAGTAAACAACAGGTGTCAATGAAAAGACGCGATTCCAAATCAAATCAATTTCCATTCATAATAAAAATGAAATATTGACATTTGAAAATATTTTCCAACAATGCCTCACTTGAATGAAATTGACTCGATAACAAATGCAAATGACAATCATATCGAGACTTATCTTTACATGCAAGTATAGAGGTAGGAAATCTTATAAACTAAGTTCTTTATCTCTGTGTCGGTACGGCTTGAAGTATATTGGATACTTCTGTCTGGGGTACGACAAAATTCATAGAAAATTTTTTAGCACGTGCATGTTTCACGTACCTGGTATGTACTCCCTCCGTCCCTTTTTAAGCGTCATGCTTCGTAACTCCAACTTATTAAAAAGACATTCACTCCGCTTGGTTGAGCTTTTAGAGAGTAACTTTAACTCTCGGCACAGTTTTCAATAAATTTATCTCTCTCCACTCATTACCACTCAACTCTCAAAAATAACTTTCTAAAAGCTCAACCAAACAAAGTGATTATCATTGCACCTTTCACATCAACTTTTTCCTTCACTTTCTCTACTTACCCATCATCATTACACTTTTACTCGCTAACTTTTCAAAATAAAATCTACTTTTAGGGACAAAATAGACAATACACCAACTTTTACCCCCCTAACTTTACAAAATGGACATTTATTAAGGGACAGCCCAAAATGAAATACTGAACACAAAAAAAGGGGACGGAGGAAGTATTTAATTACAAGTACCGGGTACCCGTACGCGTGCTCCGTAGGCTAGAGGCATGAAAAACGAAAGCCAATATCCTCTCGAATCCATGGAGGTGAGAAGCATAGTTGTAAAACAAGTTTACTTCTCTTCTCTTTTTTACTTTCTTTGGTAGCACATCGGATGATGTAATTGGTTAGTGGGAAAAAAAAGTTGGAAAAAGTAATACTCTCTCCGTTCTCTTTTTAAAGTCCAGTATTTTATTTTGTGTTATACCTTAATAAGTGTCTATTTTGTAAAGTTAGCGGATAAAAGTTAGTACATTTTCTATTTTGCCTCTTTTAGTAGATTCTATTTTGAAAAGTTAGTAAGTAAAAAATTGATGTGAAAGGTATAACGATGATATTTTTTTAATAAGTTAAAATTACGAAACGGAACATTTAAAAAGAGACGGAAGGAGTATAAATTAGTATTTTCTTCATTTTCAAGTAATCGCTTTTTCGATGTACTCTTTTGTTCCAAGTATTTGTTAAGTTGCACGGAGTATCTGTCATTGAATCAAGAAAAAATCTTAAAATGGGAGAATCCGGAGATATGTACAATAGTACATCACAAAATACATGAAAATGTACACCTAAATATTGGTAATTTGTTCGTCTTTTCCGAACTTCTTAAATTCACGTTATATCTTTTCAATTAAAATCATTTGTACAGATTCACGTTATATCTTTTATTGTATCCTTTAGTGTCGTGCTATCTTAAGTTTTTTCAATTTCAGCCCTTGTTTTTATACTTCTGATTCCTCTCACCAAGAATAATAGTTGATCCCAAAATTATGACAAAATTGTCGGTCTTTAAGACAAATTAATTAAGGCATTTTTTTCTCGGAACACAGTGCTTTTTAACATTTCCGAACTCCGAAATCAAAATATTTGGCCAGTGTCCCCTTCCGACCGAGTTCCACTGCAGCAGACGCCCACTCTCATGCCCATCTTGGTCTAGCCAAAAAAAAGAATGATCTCCAAAACCAGAATACTTGACACATTAGATTGGACACCGGCACAAATAGTGTGCGTACTATGTCTCAAGAGTCACATTACATTAGAAGTTTAGAACTGCCAGAATATTAAGGTCTAATGTTTGGGGAATGGGGGATGGTGTTGTGCACATCTGAACCGTTCGCTGGCATCGTGTTCTAATTCCTTTTATTCATTGTAAACCTTTTGATGATTACTAATTCCTTGTATGATATACGTAGGCCACTTGATATCCAGACTTGTTACATTAATTGTAGCTTCCACTATTGAAATTTTCTTGCAGAAATTGTTCTAATTTTAAGTTCTCGTTTTGCGAACCGGACAAACTTTATGAGCCGGAAGAAGTACTAAAATCCGTTTTGCCAACCATGCCAGATTAGATTGTACCCTTGTAGCTAGGTCGCTTGATATTCAAACTTGTTACATTCTAGCTTCCACTTTTGGAAAATTGCCGTATAAGCTGGTCAAGCTTCTTTATGATAGGATCAATAGGCATTCGGGGACAGCAATCGGATTCGTCTGGCCAACCTTCCTCTGACAAATTCTCCTATTTCTTCCCTTGGAGATAAAGCATATGGAAGCAGTACTGCATGAAAGAGAGCTTAGATCATCTCCATTAGGAGGTAGCAAAATCAAAGTCGAACTAAATTTGAAGAGTCATGTCGCCAAAAGACACTCCAATGCAAGTAGTACACATGTCATACACTATTTTAGTGTACGTAGCTCTCAAGTTTGAAGTTTGAAGAGGCAAAAATGGCCCATCAAATTGTGACATCATCCCATATGGTATTTGTGACTGTTGGATTGATTAATTTCTTTGGTAAAGTGGGTCCTTAAAGTCAAAGGAGTAATAAAAAAAAACCTAGAATTTGAAGAGTCCATTGGAATGCATTTTTTACAAGTGGCCATTGATCAATCTGCCAAACATGCCACCAAAGCTAAATTTGGTATAAAATTTTCTACCTCCCTTGAAGTGCGCGCACTATTATAGATTGTCTTCCTAAAGGCTACTTTCCCTTTTGTTTGTTGAGATGCCTAAATGATTTCTTCCTCGAACGACAATGGAATCACATTCTATTTGAGTCACGTTATTTTTTAGGAATATTTAAATATTCATCATCTTTATCCATGTTATGTAAGAATTCATCCCGTCCTTTTTTCATGCTTATTTTTCATCGTTCCAATGGGTAAATTATCCTTCTTGCCCTTTTAATAAGATATACATATGTATGTGTATATTGCCTTCCTAAATTTGTGGGATTGAATATATCTTCTGTCATAACAAATAAATAAGGGATACAAAAAGGAAAGAGTTAAAAATTTCAAGCATTTGAAACAACCAAATCTCACTGATTTGGTATCCATTTTTTTACGAATGAAATTTAAAACTCAAAATGATTTTTTGGTTGTTCGTACCATTACCATGAAATCTACACCATGAACACATGAATCATATTATTCGAGATAAACCACGAATACATAAATACATTATGATCATAAAATATGAATTTGAATTGGAAAATACTTCATGAATACACCATGATGAATACATGAATCCATTTTTTACGAATGAAATTTAAAACTCAAACATTTGAAATCATGGTAGGTTATTCGTAACACTTACCATGAAATCTGCATTTATATACACCATGAATATACCACAAGATGGTGAATTCACCATGTTATGTTTTCTCGGCGGACATCACTGATCCTAAGATTTGAGTCTCAAACTTCCCTCAACTGAAATTGAAAATTTCATTCACCCCACCCCACCAAGCATTTCCACGCCCACTATTGACATCATGAACTCAATGCTAAACCTTTCAAAATCTTTACAAGTCTATGTTTTTAGACTCATTCTCAGTCGACATCATGTTTTACAGCTTTTTCAATCAAACCCAGCCACCTTCGACAATTCTTGCTGGTTGTGGCGGCAGAGTAGGGGTGCGCCACCGCTTGCGATGGCGGCACAACGTTATACACCAGTGACTGGTGCTCCCGATAAACCTCCGTCGGCATCCTTTGAACTGCGTAGTAGCCCTCCCATAAATCTTGTTGAAAACCCATTTCATCCTATTCTCTCTCTCTGAAATCTCATAATAATCTCTCTCTCTCTCTCTCTGCCAAAAGATTTGATAATAGAATTATAAAATTTAGTCTTTGTAACAATTTCAAATATTATAAAAAATATATTTCCGTTTTCACTTTTTTCAAAAAAAATTGGTGCAAAACGAACAAACGCGAAAAAAAATTCAAATAAGGACAAAACTAGATTTTTTCTAAAAGTTTTAGTAGAACACCAACTTAGATTGCCAAATAGGACATTCTCCCAACACCTCAAGTTCTAGACACGACCAACTGAGTTAGAAACCCATTGGACGCAAGTTTCTTTTTGTACACTAATCCCCTCTCTCTTGTGGATAAAATTTAGTGTCACGTTAGGAGAAAAACTATTTCACGGAGCTTTTCGTGAATAGTGGTTTACGGAAGTGTATTGCGCTCGTCGAAAGTGTATTGAACGGTCCAGATTTTAAAAAAATTCTTCGCACGAAGAGTTAAACTCTTTCAGCAAATAGTTTTTTTTTAAAATCCGGACCGTCCAATGCCGAAACGGATGGCTGAAATCGTGTAGCTCCACAAATTGCTTATTCACAGCTCCTCCGTTAACAATCCAATCTCATCGTGTTAGATCACTCTTACTTTTTCTCATATTCCTTCCTCCTGGTAGTGTTATTCCTCTATTTAATTACCATATATGGGGGCAAGGTATTTGTTCCTATTTCCATGTATGAAAGAAAGATAGAAAGAAAGAAAGAAAGAAAGAAAAGGTGTTTGTTCCTTCATGGCATAACAAACACTCAACTTATCGATCTACTACTCTATTGCTACATTTGTGTGCTTCTATGGTGTATATAAATAGTGGGAGCTCTAGCTAGCTCAACACACACCTGCCCGCCAACGAGGATCCTTCTATACTAGAGAGTACGTACTTAATTTCCCTGCAGATCACTAAGGAATCATCTCAGTCTCACTCACTCTCTCGCTCCTCATTCTCTCTCTCTCTCTCTCTCTCTCTCTCTCTCTCTCTCTCTCATCCATTTTGATCATCTCTTGAAGAGAAGAGCAGTAGTTATGGATTCTTCATCCGATACGCTGAAGAAGAATGCGGCTGCAGGCACAAGCAGCTCCATAGAACCAGGTAACTAATTAAACTACCAAATGAATTTATTTGTGAAACAAGGGGAGGCGATCAAGATGCATGAAACGGCCGATTCAATATTGTTTTATGTACCAAATATTCCTACTCCCTCCGTCTCATTTTAATTTGTTTCTCTCTTTTGAGTAGTCTGGCCTTTAATGCCTTAGGAGATTGCTAGCTCTCCCAAAAGAGATCGGATCCCCTGTCCGACTCCCATCCGGACAGAGGCCTGTCCGACTCTTCTCGACCGTTGATCTCGAAAATCAACGGTTGAGATGAGCTGAACACTTTTTGCAGCAAAACGACGTCGTTTTGGCACAAAAAGTGTTCGGCTCATCTCAGCCGTTTGATTTGCAAGATCAACGGCCGAGAAGAGTCGGACAGGCCCCTGTCCGAATGGGAGTCGGACAGGGAATCTCCTTCGCTCCCAAAAGTCAAAAACTACAAGTTTTCAAAAGTGACTCTAAATTTGAAACGATACTCGAACTTTTTAATCTTTGGAGCTATCACATTAACTAAAAAAAAAAAGAGGATCGATGCTGCTGTCACGCCCCAAGCTATGGAGCGACGCAGCTTTTCAATAATGGGACGAAACTGTCCCTACGGACAATGAATCAATACTCCTCTGTTCTCTCTCTTAGTCCAGTGCCTACGGTATCTTAGAACCTCTCAATTTTCCAATATATCGATTGTCAGACGATTTTTTGGATTCGTTAGGACTCGCCGAACATGAAAATTGGGATTCCCACATATGCGTCTATACCAAGCTTAGATAGTGAATCGAACACATTGTGCAGGGTATAAATTTGGATTTTTCTCAATGTGCTGCAAAAATCAATGGCAAGGATCACGAAACATGAGATTGTCTAAAGGGAAAATCTGTTGCGCAAGTACTTTTTTTTTTTTTCCCCCAAAATGATACTCCCTCCATCCCTTATTTTGTGTCCAGTATTCTATTTTGGGTTGTCCCTTAATAAGTGTCAATTTTGTAAAATTAAGGGGTAAAAGTTAGTGCATTGTCTATTTTGTCCCTAAAAGTATATTTCAATTTGAAAAATTAGTGAGTAAAAGTGTAATGATGATAGGTAAGTAGGGAAAGTGGAGGAAAAAGTTGATGTGAAATGTGTAATGATGATGTCTTTTTAATAAGCTGGAGTTACGAAACAGGACACTTAATAAGGGACGGATGATGTAAATAACTTCATTGACAGATTAAAAAAGAAGAAGAAGATCAATACACAAGATAATCACTAGAAATAGTATCCGTCCTTAATCATCAAAAGACAAAAGAAATAGAAAGTTACAAAGGAGGGTAGGCTTCTCATGTACACACACCTAGACCATGGTATTTTGGCCTACTACACACCCGCTTGTCGTGTTTTTGAATTTGTAAAATTTGATTAATTTAATTACCGTTTTTTGATGCGTACAATCTTTTGTTGGCAAATTTTTGTTTGATCTGTTATTTCTATTTATGTACTTAAAAACCACATTTGATATCAGGAAGTATGTTATCCAAAAATTCCAGCAAATTAATCTGATGGTGTTTGAATTTTGATCATTCGTAAAAACAAGCCGCAGGGAACATTGAACGGAGGGAAGAGAAGAAGTACAAGTGGTGGAGATACATTCCACTTGTCAAGGCTACTCTTAGAGGAGACTGGAAAACAGCAGAGAATTTCTTCCAACGGGATAAATCCGCATTGACGGGACCAATCAAGGAAACAGGGGACACAGCCCTCCACATAGCAGTAGGGGTAGGAAAGGAAAACATCCATTTTGTGGAGAAGTTGGTGGAGCTAATGCCTGTGGAGGCATTGGCGTTGAAAAACATGGATGGCAACACCCCGCTTCATTTGGCCGCCTCCATCGGCAACACCAAGGCCGCCGCTATGTTGGTGGGAAAACACCTGCCTTTGCTTTATATTGGCACGTCCGTTGTTTTTTACGGCGATTATATGTTGCCCATCCATTGTGCGGCTCTATATGGTCGGAGGGACACACTTTTGTGTTTATCGGATGTCACTAGTGATGATCAAGTGGCCGTCAATGAACATTCTTGCGCTATTTTTGTTCATTGGTTAATATCTTCAGAGTTCTTCGGTGAGTTACAACTTTAATTTGAGATTAAATTCTTTTCACCAGCGGTGGAAAACCCCACTTTTTCATCATCGTCTTTTCGGTCTTATCATGTGTTTATTGTTGATCAGAACTGTTCATGTCGTAGACCCCACATAGTAGTGTATCTACATCAAAAAAAAAACTTGATCGGACATCAACGTAAGTATCAAAAATTTCAATTTTGTTTTGTAAAATGGGTAATTTATCTTTATTATTTTAGACAGAATCAAATCAACTATTTTATAAATCAAAATTTAAATTTTATTATATCTATCGACTACCGATCAAGCTGATTTTTTGCATAGCAATATTATATTGCAAGTCTTAAAATATGAACGGTTCATATTACAACAATAGACGTTTGATGGAGACCACAATAGGCGATGGTAGAAAAGTTGGGTTTTACACCGGCGGTGGATAAAATTTATTCTGCTCTAATTTGGCAGCATTGTTAAAATTTTCAACCCAATCATCTTTTTATTTTTTAAACCAATCGATTTTTTTTTTACCATGTATACCTTTTGGTGACTTATGTAGTATTTTGATGACTCATTTTTGTAGTTTCTGAAGTTGCGACTCCAACCCACCCCTCAAACTTCATTAATTCATTCTTTTTTTAATTTTTTTTTTTTTTGGCTATTGTAGTCTTGAATTGATCATTTGAGGAATCACTATATCTGAAGAGAGATAAAGTATCACAATTTTGATGCGGGTTAGAGAAGTTTTTTTCAACATTACTTCTCAAAAACCTTAAAGTATACTAGTGTTTGATGAGTGGGTTGGAGATGCTCTAAGTGAGTTTTTGTGGGATTGTGGAGTTTGTGTGTGATTGTATTTGCTAATTTTATTCCTTTTAAACATAAATGCAGATATAGCTTTGAAATGGGTTGAGAAATATCCTCGTTTAGCTATACGCAAATTTGAATTTCTTCCTTCTGCATTGGAAGCGATGGCTGGGAAGTGCTCTGCATTTCCAAGTGGAAGTCAGCTCAACTTTTGGCAGCGCAAAATATATCCTTGTAAGTTTCCGCTTTTTTTTCTTTCCAGAAGACAAAAGGAATTGCCCCAATAAAATGTTGGGTAAATTGAGTAGGAGAACATACTATAAGGGTTTTTGCCATGATAAGGATATAAATATTTCCTCTAAAGTTTAAAGGACATTCTGTCCAAGATTTACAAATAACCCCTCCCAAAGTTGACCGCGTTGACCAAGGTTGACCGGTGTTGACCAAAGTTGACCGGTGTTGACTGGCGTTGACCGGCGTTGACCAAGGTTGACCAAGGTTGACCGGCGTTGAAAGTGCCTAAAACCCTAGGGTACCTTATGAAAGTGCCTAAAATCTTATGGTGCCCTATACATGAAAGTGCTTAAAACCCTAAGGTACCCTATGAAAATGCCTAGACCGCTAAAACCCTATAATAGGAAAATGAACCCTAAAACTCTATAAAAGTACCTAAAACCTTAGGGTACCATATGAAAGTGCCTAAAATTTTAAGGTATCCTATATATGAAAGTACCTAAAATCCTAGGGTATCATATATATAAAAGTGCCTAAAATCCTAGGGTACCCTATGAAAGTGCCTAAACCGCTAAAACCCTATAATAAGAAAATGAATCCTAAAACCCTATAAAAGTGCCTAAAACCTTAGGGTACCTTATGAAAGTGCCTAAAATCCTAGGGTACCCTACGAAAATGCAACAAGATCGAAAAACACGAAAAAGACATATTTTGTGTTTGCCAAACAAGGCCCTTGTCTCATTTAAGATCATTTAAATTATAAAAAAAATTTGTATTAACCAAACAAGGCCCTTGTCCCATTAAAGGCAATTTGGTCTTTTCACGGACCTTAAACTCTAAAATATTTTCATTAATGGACTTTACACATCACTGAAACTTAAGCTGGACTAAATCTACTTTGGGACCTCTTCTTTTGGACTTTAGACCAATTTGCATGTTTATTTTTTTGCAACAAATAAGACACTCGGAAAAATTAACAAGCCGAGGGATTTAAGGGAAATAATAGACTCTAATTAAAATTTAGGGAAGTCATATTTTTTATAAGAGAATTATGAATCATCAAAAAAAGACGCACAAATGATGATTCATAATCCTCAAAAAAAGACGCACAAATGATGATAAAAATTTAAGGTATATATATATATGGTGTACCATATTTACAATTAGAGCCTAATGTTTTATTTCTATTCATATAAAAGTATACATAAATATTTTCTCATCAACGTGTTGTGTCCCACAATTTTTAAAATTTACGTGTCAAAAGGTAGGTGTCGTGTCGTGTCACATTTTCGTGTCGGTGCTACATAGGTCATCGTCATAGGGATTATAGTTGGCATTTTTAATAAACAAGCAATCACTTTTCTTGTGCATTGCAGGAAAAAATGAATGTCCACCTAACACACTAAATTCATACAATTTTTTTTTCCCTCGTGAAGATGTTCCTGTGAAGTTGGACAAGTGCTCTGTTAAAGACCAAAATAAAAGAGATGACGTTGAGATGAGCATCCCTCAAGTGATGTCGTCTCATGCGCACGAGGACAATCGGGCTCAATCTTTTGGGAAAAACATCTCCATTTTTGGTTTGTCATTAATTGATTATTATTTGCTATTACTACCACAAAGTCCAATTCAAATATATTTCTGGTCATTAAAATCTGACATTTTTTCCTTCCATATGGCAACAAATTCAATTGGTTCAAGGGCATCCAGTGAGCCAAAATTTGCAGGCTACTCTGTGGAAAGTCTTGGAATTTTCAGGTAAAGCACACGAGGAGTCAACTAATTGATATATAGATGCATTGAATTCATCATGTGGTCTTTTATATGACGCAAAATAGAAACTCCTATGGTCCTATTTGATTATATGAGCTATTTATTTTTTAGATTCCGATGTGCTTATTGTTCATTCGAAAATTTAAATTGAACGACATATGGGGAAAGACTTTGTCGAATCAAATTTGATGGAACATAAATGAACAATCAGAGAGCCTGAGGCTGACTGTAGATGTCAATGTCCTATCAACTTGATTTTTCTGTGAGCATGATAAACACGTCAAGACTTACAAGTTGATCGAACGACTCGATTCATCCAACGAAATCATGGCGAGTTTTATTTGACATCACATAAGAGATCGGCACATGAGACTTAAGATCCTAAACATTGTGTTGCAGGATGGATATCAACAAAATATAATGTCGCTAGTATTATTTTAGCATTATTACCTTATTAGGAATATTGCAATTTTGGTATGATTTTGTCAAGTCATTAGGTTTTGTAATTTGGGTTAATTTATTTTCTTTTTTGATTGTTGCTTGTTCTGCGAAATAATTAAGACTTAGTTTTATGTTTGATGTTTTATTTCCTGGCCTTTTCAGTACTCTAGGGTTGGTAGGATTGCTTTTATAAATAAGCATATAATTAGGCCTCTTGACTATTCATATATTTGATTAACATTTCGTTTTCATGGAGAGAGTATCTGTTCTTTTGCTATAATTCTATTAATCTGCATGTTATTAGATTGTGGAAGAGTTGTTTTTTGCTCTTTGTTCACGGAGTGAGGAGTGATTGATCTGTTCTTGCATGTTCACGTTTCTACGCTGTGTCACATTGACAAGGTCATATAACTATATAACACATGCTCTTTTTTCTGCAAATCTGTTTCTAGCAGTGCCTCAAACCAAACACATTCGAAAGGAAAAATTGAGACATGTTCAAGCGCTTCAACTGGTGAAAACCTTGTGTGAGAAAATTACACACTATGACGGTGTTGGTTATGATAATGTTGCCGGTAATGCTATGGTTACAGCAATACAAAATGGTGTTCCCGAGATCATAGAAGAGATTGCCGATAGGTTTCCGAGTTTAATTTGGATAAAAATTGACGAAGATCAAAACTTATTTCATCAAGCAGTTAAAAATCGTGACGAAAAAGTTTTCAACCTCGTATATCAAATGAGTGACCAAAGATACATTGCTACCAATATCATCGGAAATTGGACGGGGAACACTATTTTGCACTTGGCTGGACGTCTCGCTCCACAAAAGAAACTCAGTCTTGTTGCTGGTCCAGCTTTGCAGATGCAACGCGAACTACAGTGGTTTGAGGTAATTAGTTAATACCAATATCCTTTCATATATACTATAGTTTTTTTTATTAAGGATCTGTTACCAGTAGCATAGAATATTGTGTCTGCCTAATGTGAAACCCCACCATTTCTGCCACCGCTATTTAGCCTATTTATAGGCTCCATTGTGAGAAAGCTATGATACACGCCTTCAAAAAGGGTGTACCGTAAGTCCAAATTATGTAAATTTGTGATTTTTATTATGTCATTTTTTTATTTTTTTATGTATATTTATGATGCTAGTTACGACTTTGAATTTATTCTACCTTAAAATTAACCTGTTGAACAGGTCATTAGCAAGTTATCGGTAATTAAAAAATAATTTTTATCATGTAATCGCAATTATTTGTACCAGAATTCATAATAAGTATACTCCAGCCAAATATGTGTGTAAAAAAAATATCACAAATTAAATAATAATAATAATAATAATAATAACCACAATTGTTATAACAACAATACCTTACCACAAAATATATCGTACCAAAATGAACAATAGTTATACCTAAGTAACCCAAGTGCTTGCGACCTTAATGTGTGTTGTAATAAGAGCACCCCAAATGTAAGGTTAGGTCGGTTGAAAGCATAATACTCGGAAGTCCAGGGTCAAATCCATAGAGAGAGTGACCATAACTTGATTGGAAGTTTGCTTACGTAGAGTTTTTAGCGATAGGACCGCTAACCAAATTAAGTTTGGCGTTGAGACAGCCAACTCTTGAGTGATTTAGTTAAATGGATACTTAACCGAACTACGACTTTTTTAACTGGAGCTTTAAAACTAAAGGCTCAGTTTAGGGATAATCAACACCCATAACACAAAGGTAAACTTGTTCTTCTCTTTTTTAACAAGGATGTTAAGCATGTCTAGGGTTTTTGAGACATTTAGACTAACACTTGGAGAGGAACATAGCTCCAAGCATCAAATGTGGCAAGTAGTCTAACCCTTGCCGACATTTAATCAAAGAGATCAACATTTCTAAGTTTTGATACATAAAATTAACTCTAACACTTGCTTAACCTAGAAAATGAGGATTTATAAGAGAAGGGCAAGAAACACTCATGGTTATGAGATGCTAACCATCCCACAACCTAGTCTTGCTACACTACTCGATCACACATATCCAAAGGAGATATGAAATGAATAAGGTAGGAGACAAGGTAAAAACTAAACATCGAAATTGCTTGAAATAAACACAAGATTCTTGAAGATGAGAGAATTTCTTACATCTTTAACTTTAATGAAGGTGAAAAGCTTCGAACGTAAGTAATCGTACTTAAAATCCCTCCTCAAAACATGAATGAGGAGAGAGAAGAGAGCTTGAACTTAAATGGAGGTAGAGAAAGAAAATGCAGGTATTGAATGCCCTAAATTCGGGCTAAGTTTGGTGTAGTTAAGGATGCATTTATTCCAAGGAAAAGGAGTAAAAGAACAGGCAATAAGTTCGGATTTGTTAGGTATGATTGTTCTGTGTCAGCTGGAGTGGCGGTTACTCGGATGAATGGCGTGTGGGTGGATAATGAAAGATTATATGTGAAAGAGGCTTCTTTTGGGCAATATGAGACCAAACCTAGAAGGCCAGCTCCAAGTTTTCAGATTGAAAAGGTAAACTTAAAGGTAAACACGGCTAAGGATAAAGGGAATGCTAGCCAGATGAGGGGGAAAGACAGAGTCGAGCCTACTCGGGCTCCCCGAAGCCATGGGTGCTCTTTTGCTCAAGTTCTGAAAGGAGAATCCTCAAAAATGGCTTCGGATCAATCGATCAAACTTCATATTGATTCCGGTGGTAATGGTTGGTTGCTTAGGAGCGCGATAGCAATCATGCATAGAGTGGTCTCTATGATGACCCTAAAGGTTAGCTTCAGCATGGAAACTGATGGGGTGGCTCTCTTCAGGCCTCTAGGCGGTAGAGAGGTACTGATTACTTTTCAAAGCCAAGAGTGCAGGGACGTCCTTATTCAGCAACCATGGATGAAGTTATGGTTTGAATCTGTAAAACCTTGGAGGGGAGAACCGGCTAGTTTTGAACGGTTTATTTGGCTCAGCTGCCGTGGAGTGCCATTGAATGGGTGGAATGCCAAGACTTTTAAGCAGATTGGAGAGATTTGGGGTTATTTCATTAAGATGGATGAGGCCACGATGCGAGATGAATCTTTTGCAAATGGGAGAATATTGATTGCTTCTAAAGAAATTCACCCTATTGACCAGTGGATTCAAATTCAGATTGGTGGGGTTGTGTATGATGTTAAAGTTTCTGAGGGTTCTTCTTTTGTTAATCCAGACAAAGTGGAAGAGTTTGATCCCTCAGTGAAGCTATGTCAGGAGGAACCTCGGAGGGTAGCCTCCATGGTGCCTGGTCCAGTCTGTGGGCTGGGTGATAGTGATGATGATGACGTGGAAAGGCTGGAAGTGGTAGAAACCAATAGAAAAGGAGTGGGTGGTGCAGGATGGGACAAGTTATCTAGAGGAGCGGCTCTGCATGGGAAGGAGAAGATCGAGGGGACTGCTGGCAGGACCTCAAACCGTGTAAGAGCAGACGAGCATTTAATGCTTGAGGAGACTCGGCAGTATGCTTCAAGTGGGGATTTTGAATCTCAAGTGGGAGACTCAGTGGACAAAACGGTGGGTGATGTGGTCATGGGTCCTATAGCCCACTCCTTGGCCCATGAGGGGGAGGCAGATTTACTCGGTGGAGATGGGCCTGTTGGGCCATTAAATGAGCTTAGTCTAGTTGGGGTTGGGGCCCAGCTCTCTCATGTATCTGATTCTTTTATTTCCCCAGTGCTTTCCCAATCTGATGACATAGAGAGTGGGTCTGGTGGAGGCGATTCCCAGATGGTGAGATGCTCGCAAATAGCAAGTATCAATCTATTGGTAGACCTTAACAATGCAGAGTGCAGGAGAAGAAGAAGAAGGCAGCTATCTAACTTACTGACTCTCCGAGAGGCTGCAGCTCGAGACCATCTGTCTGGGGAGAATGTCTCTCGGGTTGCAGATCGAGACCCGTTATCTGTGGAGAATGTTTCCCCTTCATCGGACGATTCGATTCAAAGCAATTCTGCCATCATCAGAGAGGTCAGAGCAACGATGGCGATTGGAGGTGAGTTGGGTGTTAATTTTTTGCCTCAAGATGATGTTATTCTGAATTCAATGATTGAAATCGAAGCTCGGGAATTCTCCCAAGCTCTGGAGAGAGAAGCGGAGGGTTAGCCCTGTTCCTTTTTTGGCGTAGTCTCTGGGTGGGTAGGTCAAGTTTTTATGCAAATTCTAATTTGGAACATTAGAGGGTTGGGGAGCTCGGTGAAAAAGAGGTTCTTGTCTAAGCTGATTAAAAAGAGGAATCCTAGTATGGTGTGTGTTCAGGAGACAAAATTGGAGCAATTGGATAGAACAGTGGTTCAACGAATTTGGGGAAATACAGATTTTGATTTTGCCTATTCAAGCGCAGTTGGGGCATCGGGAGGTCTTTTAACGGTTTGGAGTAAAGATTTTTTCAAGATGGAGTCTGTTATTTATCATAGATCTTTTATTCTGTTGCAAGGTGAGGTTAATGGTGTCTTTCCGTGCACTATTGTCAATGTCTACGCCCCTAATGATGTGGTGGACAGGAGAGGTTTATGGGAAGAAATTCTTGGCCTCAAGAGAAATTCTCAGATTCCGTGGTGTGTAGGGGGCGATTTTAATGAAATCAAAGCGCCGTGTGAAAGGGTGGGCTGCTCATTGATGGATAGGGGAATGAGGGATTTTTTGGAGTTTTGCAATAATATGGAATTGGAGGATTTGCCGATGCTTGGGAGAAAATATACGTGGACGAATTACCAAGACCAAGCTATCCTTAGCCGTTTGGATAGATTTTTACTGTCTCATCAATGGATCCAACAGTTCAAAGTTGTTCAATGGGGATTAGAACGGCCTATTTCTGATCACTGCCCGGTGGTCATCATGAATGATAACAGAAACTGGGGGCCTAAGCCTTTTAAGTTCTTGGATATCTGGTTATCGCACCCTGGATGCATGAAGATCGCCAAGGAAACGTGGGAGACCACTATGGTGAATGGCTGGGCAGGTTTTAAGTTGGTTCAGAAATTGAGGGCTGTGAAAGAAAGATTAAAAGTGTGGAATAAAGAGGAGTTTGGGGATGTAAATTTAGCGTTACAAGTATGTGAAGCTGAACTACACCAGTTTGATCTGCTTGCTGAAGATAGGCAACTCAATCCTGATGAGATAGCAGCTAAATGCAAATCCAAAACAGAGTTTTGGAGGCTATCTCGTCTAGCTGAGTCATTGTGGAGACAAAAATCTAGAATAAAGTGGTTCAAGAAGGGTGATAAAAATACAAGGTTCTTCCAGGTGGTTGCTAATAGTAGGTTCAAAAGGAATTTGGTGGGCTTAATCAATGTTTCTGGAAGAATTGTGGAAGATCCGTTGGAAATTAAGGATGCAGCAGTCGAGTACTTTTGTAACAATTTCATGGAGGAGAGGATTTCTCGACCTACGTTGGGGGGTTCGTTCCCTAGGAGATTGAGTACGGATGTTTCTGTCTCTCTTGAAAAACAGTTTGATGAGGGGGAGATTGTGGCAGCGTTGAAGGCTTGCAGTAACTTAAAGGCGCCGGGTCCAGATGGTTTCAATTTCTCCTTTGTTAAGAAAGGATGGGAATTCTTGAAGACCCTGGTCTTGCTTTTCTTCGTGGAGTTTCATGCCAATGGAAAGCTTACTAAAGGTATTAATTCTACTTTTGTGGCTTTAATTCCTAAGGTGGCGTGCCCTTTGATTTTCAAAGATTTCAGGCCTATTAGTATGGTGGGGTGGGTTTACAAATTGTTGTCTAAAGTTTTAGCAAACAGAATTAAAAACCATTTACCCTCTATTATTGGTGAGTCTCAAGCTGCCTTTATTGGAGGTAAACAAATTTTGGATGGGGTTTTGATTGCTAATGAAGCAATTCATAGCTGGAAGATGAGAAATCAAGGAGGTTTGATTCTGAAAATTGATTTTGAAAGAGCCTACGACTGTGTTAACTGGGAATTTTTGCTTCATATGCTCTCAAATTTGGGATTCGGGGAGATTTGGTGTAGATGGATCAAGGAGTGTTGCTCCTCGGTATCCATGTCTGTGTTGATTAATGGCTCTCCATCCAAAGAATTCAAAACTCAGAAAGGCCTTAGGCAAGGGGACCCTTTATCCCCTTTTCTTTTTAACGTAGTTGTGGAAGCTCTAAACATTATGTTGGAAAGAGCTAGGGAGCTGCAAATCATCAAAGGAATAAGGTTTGGGGCCAATGGGGTCATTGTATCCCATCTCCAATTTGCTGACGACACCATCCTATTTTGTAACAATGACAAAGAGGAGATGGCGAACATTAAAAGGATCCTTAGGTGCTTCCAGCTCATGTCGGGACTGAAAATCAATTTTTCCAAGAGCTCTCTGTGTGGTGTCAACATTCCACAGCCGGAAGTGATCTCCCTCGCGCAGGTTATGGGGTGTAAGGTTGAATCCTTACCTATTAAGTATCTTGGTCTTCCCTTGGGAGCCAACCCGAGGAGGACTAAAACTTGGGAACCGATCTTACAAAAGTTGGAGAGTAGACTAAATGTATGGAGAAGGAGAACTAATTCCACGGGGGGGAGGCTCACTCTTATCAATTCTTCATTCACCAATTTGCCAACCTATTTCATGTCCATTTTTAAGATTCCTATGGCTGTGGCAAAGGCTATAGAAAAACTACAGAAACAATTCTTTTGGGGTGATACAGTGGAAAAGAAGAGGTTGCATCTGCTGAAGTGGGAAACCGTAGCAAAGAAGAAGGAGTTTGGTGGGCTGGGAGTAAGGAGAGTGATTCAACAAAACCTTGCTCTTCTATCTAGATGGTGGTGGAGATTTCATGAGGACAAAGACTCTTTATGGGTCAAAGTTATTAAAAGGAAGTATAACCTAGCTCAGGGGGATTGGCTACCTCAACTGCCTAGGACAGGTCGAATCACCAACATCTGGAGAGATATTTGCTCTCTAAAGGATCAATCTTCTTCCATTGCCTCGGTTCTTACTGAGGGCTTTAGAATTCAGGTTCATTCTGGGCAAGAAACTTTATTTTGGGACCATGTATGGTTGGGGGATAGGACTCTCAAGGAAGAATTTCCGAGACTCTTTCTTATCTCTAGCCAAAAAGTCTGCACGGTCAGTGCAGTGAAGGAAGGGTCAGGGACTTCGCGTTGGTCGTTACAGTATAGAAAGAGGCGGCTAAATGTGTTTGAGAACACCCTATCAGAGGAATTGCATCGTCGACTGGATTTGGTGACTCTAGATCATGCCAGAAGGGATGTGCTTCAATGGAAGTGGTCGGTTGATAAATGCTTCTCATCAAAATCAGTGTACACTCAATGGGAACAGATTGGTCAGACTTCAAACCAAGTTCTGGGTGCCCTTTGGAAGAATCACTGCCCTCCTAAGGTGGAAATTTTTTCGTGGTTGGCGATCCAGGAAAGGATTCCAACAAGATCAGTGCTATCTAACAGGAATATCATTCAAGAGGGTCAATTGTTATCCTGCCCTTTGTGTTCCCTGGATATTGAAACTCCGAATCACCTGTTATTGCATTGTCAATTCTCTTGGAATGTCTGGTCTATAATCTTGGATTGGTGGCATGTATCGTGGGTATGCCCAATTTCGTTGTCAGACCTGGCCCTATGGTGGTTTGATTCCAGGTTTCGGAACTTAGAGAAAAGTGTGTGGGAAGTTTCCTTTTATGCTACGGTGTGGTCCTTATGGTTAGCTCGGAATAACTATGTGTTCAACAATGCTATTGCGAGTATTGAGGAGGTGGGGGAATTGGTAAAAACAAGAATCGCAATGTGGATGAAAGCTAAGTTCGCAATCAAGATTTATTCGGTGGAGGAGTTTAAGGTGTTTCTTGATGGTATTCGTAGGCTAAAATTGTAGTTCTTGTTGAGGTTTGAGTTCATTCAACACTCTATTGGATGGGCTCCTATATTTGCTGTATTTTTGTATTTCCCTCGATGTACCCTTTCGAGTTTTAATTAAAGTTTCGTTTGCCGAGCAAAAAAAAAAAAAAGGGTGGTATATATATTCCTTGCAGAATAACTACAAAAATGCCTCTGAAAAGTGTCTCGCACAGGTGACTGGTATTGGGGTATCAATACCCCTTGGACTCTCTGGATTCCAGACTGACTGGTATCGATACCAAGTACAAGGGTATCGATACCTCCTGACTATCTGGCCAGTTTTCGCAGTTTTCTGGGTTCTTTTGGTCTTCAAGAGCCCCGAGCCTTCCTTCCGTGCTTTAGCTACTTTTTTTAGGCACGGGGAGGGATTTCCCATGTGTTGCACGTACTCAAATGCTTCCGGATTCCTCCAGAGATTATTGGGAATCTTGGAAATGCCCTTTCGATCTAATTACCTATTATCCAACAAAAACAACCTTGAGCGCAATATTAAATAGAAACAAGTATTAAATGCATGCAAAAGCTTTTTTTTTAAATTTAAACTGTCAATGATCATCTATTTTGTAAAGTAAAAGTTCAATTTCTGATGTACGTATTGATGTACAATCAAGCTTATCTTTTGTGTGGATATATTATTTTGCGGATCCTACCAAATGGATGGTACAAATTACTATAATAAACACCAGTGGAACCCATAATGGGTGGTGGAAACCGTGGGGGTTTTCACCAGAGGCGGAACAAATTTAACTCTGATAGAAAATCTCCATTAATGCACATCTAGCTAGCTAGTTGCGAAAATTACTTAGAGCAAGTTTATCAGGTTGTGTAAAATAGCTATAGAGCTATTTTAGCTCCCGAAAATGAGAAAAGTAACCATACAGCAGTATAGGTAAACAAAGAGTTAATTTGGCTCCATCTACGGTTGTAAGCTAAAAATAGCTTACAACTATTCACAAGTAATTCATTTTTTTATTATTTCCTCTCTCTCTCCCCCTTCTCGCTCTCTTATATTATAATAATAGGATAAAGAAAAAGGTTAAAAAAATATGTATTTTAATAGAGAGTATGTTAAATAGATAATGTTGGTGTAGTGTTGAAAGAAATCTGAATAAGTAAAATGAAAAATATACACTGTTCACAAGCTTTTTTAACTAAGAATTGCTAAACTTGCTCTTACTGCTAGCAGAGTATTGCTCGAGGAATTCTCTACAGTACCATACATTGGTGTGTCACACTCTCCAACTAGCCAATATAATACTATTAGGCTCCGTTCCAGAACACCTTCTTAAAAAATAAGTACTTATTTCACATTTTCAAAATTAAAAATAATGTAAATGAAAAATAATTTTAAATTTTTTTGCACCGTATTAAATATCTCAATGAGATCTATCAAACAAGATCCATAGTGATAAGAAAATTATTTGCGTAAACACATGATTTTTAAGTTTGAAATTACCTTCTTAAAAAATAAGTTCTTATTTGGGTTTCTGGAACCCACCCTCAATCCTCCGGATCGGAGAGTATACTATTTCACGAGGCTAGTGGCGGCTCAACTTAGAAGTCAATTTCCTTAAACTAGACTTGATTTGATTTTGTTTTTGTTTTTTGTTTTTGGAAACTTTTAGGCTACAGTTAACACATTTTGTAGTAATACTGCTGTTACATAATACTGTTGTAAACTTAATACTGTTGTTTTGGTAGCAATGTATAATCATACATTGCTGTTACAGTGTTACTGCATGCTTCGAGGGTTCACCCAAAATAACCCAGTGACGACAATTTCCTCTGGAAACAAAAGAAGAGCACAGTTAACTCATTTCATAGTTTTTTTTTTTCAACAATGCTACAACCACACACAAACATTTACACAGACACACATTCACAAAGGAGATGGGCGGGTGGAGACAAACATTCACAAAGGAGATGGGCGGGTGGAGACAAACATTCACAAAGGAGGTGGGCCGCCCACCTCCTTTGTGACTGTGTGTCTGTGTAAGTGTTTCTGTGTTTGTTTATGGTGTTTAACTTAGGAAATTGACTTCTATACTCTCCTTTTTACCACATGCACTCCTTTTTTTATCTTTATTTGGTGTGAATTTACTCTATTGCCCCTTAATGTGTGAAAAAGTGAACTTATGAAATGGTAAAAAGGTAAATTCACATGAATAAGAACAAAAAGAGTGCATGTGGTAAAAATGGGAGTGTAGAAATCAATTTCCTAGTTTAATTGCTTTTAAAATGTGTTTACTGTTCCCATTAAACGATATTTATGAGTTAGGATTTTCACTTATTTTTCACGTGCAGACCAGGGACACACACACTACCCATCCTTGGCATACCCGGCTCTGATACCATGTTACATGGTCTTGGATAGAACTCAACCCCAAAAGCTAACTATTGAAATGAAAGTGCCTTCACGCTAATTGTTAGAATCGCAACACACACACGATTCACGAGTATAAAACAGTAAAGAAATCGACATAGCAATATACGTGGTTTCCCAAAACCGGGTACATCCACGGGAGCGAGAGAGCAGTCTTTGTTATTGATGATCACAATATATAGGATTTTACAACAGATAATATTTATACCTCCTCTATTCATACCCTAATCCGGATTATGGTCTGAATACCCATAATACCCTTATAACACCTTACCATACCACGGGGCCCCCCAAATTACAAAACGCAGGCCAACCAGTCTACTCCGTTGCGCTTCGCTCCACTCCACTACGCTCGAAACTGGCCTTTATTGTCAGAGTTTTTCGGTACCTCTCATATATGAGCCACAAGTTCTAACACTTATATTTTTCATACTACTTTGGTACCCAAACAACGTGGGACTTCACTTCACACTTTTGTGTGTGCATTTACGGGTGTTTTGGTTCGTAAAAAGTAAACAACACATGTAATTAACCTTTACTTACTCTACAATTTTGTTACAAGAAGTTTGACGTTCTACCGTATTCATGGAAAAAATCAAATTTATGGATGGGGATATGTTTTATACAGGAGGTGAAGAAGTTCGTACACCCGGGTTTAATAGAGTTCCGAAATGGAGAAGGAGAAACTCCTGAGATGGTGTTTACGAAAGAACACATGCATTTGGTGGCTGAAGGAGGGCACTGGATGAAAGAAACAGCAAGCTCATGCACAGTCCCGGCAGCGCTCATTGTCACGATTGTCTTTGCAGCAGCAATAACCGTTCCGGGCGGCAACAGTGGCAATACCGGCCTCCCAGTTTTCTACCAAAAAGTGGCATTCATTATCTTCGCCGTGTCAGACGCATTCTCTCTCTTCATGTCTGCCACATCGCTGTTAATGTTTTTGTCCATCCTGAATTTTCCCTACGAGGAGCGCGATTTTCTCTATGTTCTTCCCAAGAGGCTAATAATTGGACTGTTCACTCTATTCCTGTCTATAACAGCAATGGTGGTGGCATTTAGTTGCACACTCTATCTCATGTTTGGGCAAAATAAGGCGTGGATACTTATTCCAGTGGCTGCATTAGCTTGTCTACCAATCACGTCATTCGTCACCTTACAATTTCCCCTCCTTGTCACTCTCATCTCTTCCACATATGGCAGCGGCGTTTTTGGCAAGCAAAGTGATAGGATGCTTCATTAGCATGATGATCAGCACAAGGTGAAAAAAATCCAAGCATCTTGGCATCAAGGGCAGAACCGTGATTCGTAAATAAAGGCTCAAATGCCTTAAGACCAGAACCAGTAAGTATTTGGTCAAATTTGCTATCGAGTGTAGAAATTGAAATTTATTTTTATAAGAATTCTTAAGGTATTGCGGTGTGTAAATGATGTGCACCCTTTGAGAATAAATTGGTTGTTTCACTGCATGCTTCATAGTACTGTATGTTGTATACATAAATTGATACTATTGTGTACACTTGGAATAGTCGCCCATGGAGCACTAGTTCATCAAACTTGTGCTGCTTAAAACTTGGTTTCCAAAACCAAAGGGGAGTGTTTTTACTAACCACACTTTCTTTTTGTTTTTAGTGAGTGAAATTACCAAAATGTCATTGAATTTTTGTGCAAAAATTATTCCATTTGGATAACAACAAAAAGAAAATATTAAAAAGTGAAAGGATGTTTTGGTAACTTGACACACTAAAAACAAAAATGAAAGTGTGGTTAGTAAAAAAGAAAGTGCGAAAATCACTTTCAAACCAAAACATACACATGGCCATTGTCTTCTTCCAAGGTCTGCTGCGAGTTTGGAGGAGTCTATGGTCAAGCCTGGGACAAGGACGCCCCCTTTCATGCCCATCTTGGTCTAGCAAAGAAAATGAAAAACCTCGAAAACCAGAATATTTAACACATTATCTAGCCCGAATGTGTCCCGGATCAAGAGGATTGGAGTCATGAAAATGTCTCTATTTTCTATTCAACCAAATTAACCAAGCAAAGGGAAAGACATAGGACCAAGGTATACCTGACTCGTGGATGATGACTTTTGGAGCGCAATTAGATCTAGGATGCATTTGAACTTTTGAAGTACTCCCTATTCTTTTTCTTTTCTTTTTTGTACATTTTGTTGGAACCGGGATTCGTTTATCACTGGAAATTCGCTACACACCAAAAAAATAAACAAGATTAGAAACTTACTGGACCAATTTCAGGCGTCCGGAAACTAGCAATCGAGGCTAGTATTTTTATGAAGAATACTATATCCTTAAAGCAAATTCGTCCCCCACACCGGTGCTCTTGGATCTCTTGAACGTTTGCCTCCCAGGATTACCCGATTTTCGAAGAACGGACGTAGCACTACAATCTGTTCAACGGGCGAACCAGGAAACTGTGCAGAACTCTCTCAAAATATGTATGTTATGAATGCAAGAATTTTTCGTCTTTAGAATGGGAGGAGATGGGTCCTATTTATAGAGAAGTAAGCACCCCAACAAAGAGAAATGGTGACGGTTCGAAATGGTGTTAGAAAAAGACGCAACAGTTCAAAGTGGTCTCAGCCGAAGAGACACCACTGTTCGAACTTATTTTGGTCGAACCAACACAACACTTTCCTATTTTCCCAAGGCGCACATTGCCAAGGAAAATGAAGTGTCGGCACCCATGGGTTTAGTTGCCACATGACTCTCAATTTAATTCAAAAGCTTTAATAAATAAAGTAACTAATTTAATTAATTACTACAAGTACCCAACAAACTTTAAGCCTGAGAATCTTATAAACCCGCTGCCACACACGGCCCGGTTCGGCAACAAACCAAACAATTTCAACCACTTCATATTTATTTATCTATCGCAGTACAAATAAATTACAACCAAATCAAATGGTTTGTTATGGAGTCAATTTCCAATTCACTTATTTTTAACACATCGGAATTTCCATTTGAAGTATTCAACCACTACTCGTAAGGTGTTTAAAAGTAATGCTGGGAGTCCCTTTCAGTAATTCACTAATGCAATTGACGTAGAAAAAGAGTAGATTTTGATGATATTGTACATTCATCATCTTATAATTATTGTTTCGTTTGAGAAAGGCAATTGCATCGTACAATTGAGCTTGACCTCACGTTCCTGAATCTTTCTTAGAGCATCTCCAAACGGTTGGCCAGAGCTATTGTCATTTTTTGGGCTTCAATTAATCCAAACTACTCTCCCCTAACAGTCAGCCATTTTCTTGGCCGCCATTTTTTAAGCCAAATTCAACTTGGGAAAGGACTGAATTCATTTGTGTCACACCAGCATTTTTTTTAAATGGTCCAAGGATCATGATGGGTTAAGGTAAATATTTTGACACCAATGAATCAACTTTGCCGAACTTTAACAAAAATTCCATTGTAGCAAGTTAAAAAACCAAATTTAACTTTTAAAATAACCGTTTCAAAGCCTTGAATCTGTAGCAAGCCAAAAATTAGATTTGATAATGAACACGAGGAATTATTTAGCACCGTTGGGACACCACGATTCTTTTCCACCACACATTAGAGTGGAATCGACTGACTTTGACTTGATCACACACTAATGTGAGGTGGAAAAAAAGGATGGGCACCGAAGAATTTTTATATCTGATCGTAGTTTATTGTGATGAGTTTTTAAAAGGCAAAGAATGTTGATTGCCCTTGAAGAATGTTACAGTATTGTAAGTTTTTAAGCATAGAAAAATCGTTTTTGTGAGTGTTGTCGTCACACAATTACTTGGTCAATTATTTTTTTGGTCAAGTATGACCATTTATTTTCACACCTACTCTGCTTGGAAACTTCTTCTCTCTCTTGTGGGTCCGTTAATGGCGAACTTATCATCACCCAATCCAAAACCCATACCCCATTGAAGACACTAATAACTCACTTTGATCATAAGCAGAATCATAAATCAACCCAATTCAGTTCGCCCAATATGGGCTTCAATCAAAACCACCACAGCTCCCCAAACGCCGCCGCAGGAGATGGCGGCGTCTCCCAGCGCGGGCTCAACAGCCCAAGATTCTCTGGACCAATGACTCGCCGAGCCCAGTCTTTCAAACGCAACAACAACAATAACGGTCATGAGATCGATCTCCTCCTCCACTCTCCCAGATCTGAACTCGGCAGTAACTCGGTTTCTGGTGATGGCTTTGACTCAGTCGTTGAAAAGAAGCAGACCCATCTTCATCTTGGTTGTCACAGAGTTCATGGGAAGAAGCCTACTGGGTTTGGGTTGAGAGAGAGAAAGAAGTTGGGGCAGTGGATGTTCTTTGTATTTTGTGGGTTGTGTTTGTTTCTGGGTGTTTTGAAGATTTGTGCTAATGGGTGGTTTGGATCTGCTATTGACTCAGTTGGGTCTGATCAGGTTAGTCCATTTCCACTATGAAGCTAAATTTTGAGCTGTCAATTGAAACTTGATTCCTATGTGCGTATGATTAGTTTTATTAGTTTTTGTGATTGTTTAGTTGTTCAACTATTTAATGCTTGCCTCAATATGAGCGACCTATGTTGGGCTTGGGCTTGTGAAGCCTGATTCGATTTGGGTCGCTTTTTGCTGACGGTGTCGGGTTCAGGGTATTACAGCAATTGATGATGTAAACACTAGCTTATAAATACTTGCTATACTCAGCAGCCGATCTAACTAGTACTTTATACATAGTAAAACTGGTTAGAGCCATGTGGATGTACTCAACTACTTAGTTGGGGAACCACGTAAAATTCTATATGCACGTTGTGTGTTTGTTGGTTTGGCAGAATTCTCGGCAAGATAGAGGTGCTCATTGGTATTGGGATTCGGGAAATTAACTGTGCGAAAATAGTTGCATTCTGGATTTTAAGTTGAGGTTATAGCTGTAAATGTACTAAGTGAGCTGAACTGAACTTCGAAAATTTGTTGGGATTATTTCCCGAAGTGAAAGGCTTGATTAAATCTGCAAGTAAATAATCAAATGGTGGTTTCTGAACGAAGATTTTACGCTGTTTACTACCAATTTTGAGAAAATGTTGCACCAGAAGTTTGTTACTTCCTTCTTAGTGTAGAAAGTGATTGATGTATCATCCACATTTTCTCACTTTTCGCAATTGGTTTGAATTGCTAATTAATTGCTTTTGTAAATAGCACTTTAAAGAAAAGGGAAATATATTGAAATAGTCCTTCTAGTTTCACCCGAGTCTCATTTTCGTCTTTCAAGTATCAATTGCAACTCTTTTGACCTTCAAGTTTGGTTTTCGTACCAAGTTGGTCCAATTGATAACATCAGTCAGTCAAACTGGACGGAAATCAAATTGAGAGCAGACGTCATCAATTGGACCAACTTGGTACGAACTGCAACATCTAAACTGTCATCAATCTGATTTTTTCCATCCAGTTTGGCTAACATAAGTTATCAATTGGACCAATTTGGTACGAAAACCAAACTTGAAGGTCAAAAGAGTTGTAATTGATACTTGGAGGACGAAAATGAGACTCAGATGAAACTAGGAGGACCATTTATATAAATTTTCCTAAAGAAAATGAAGAGAAACTGGTAGAATTGTTTTGATTTAACTTTACCTTTGACAAAGACCTCGTGCATTTTCTTGGGTGTAGTCTCTTGAGGATGCCGGAGATCCCATGAATGCATGCGTCCAAAATGCAGAGTAGAAATAACTCAACATTTCAAAATTCTGTTTGTTTTAAGGACTCTGTCTTTTTAAGCTAAGAAATAAGTAGTGGTGATTTAGTAGTGACTTTGATACTATTTATTCTATAGCATATTAATATTTGCTTTGCGTATGTTTCCCTGTCATGATTCAATTTTTTATTTATTTTTTGCTCGGCTGTCATGATTCAATTTTGCTGATCAATTTGTTTTTAAACGTAAGTGTTGAGATGAAGGGAGATTGCTATTTGATAGGTAGATCACTATTTGATTCCTTGTTCCTGTTTTATTTTCATTTCATGTGTTTTTTGTCAAGTGCAACAGTATCTGATATTCTTTTCAAAAAAAAAAAAAACAGTATCTGATATTGTAGTCCTCTCTTGCAACTTTGCACAACATGTTTTTATTCCGTGATTTGGATATTAATTTGATATTGCTTTCCAGTTTTCTTTAATTCTTAATATGAACTTTTTTTCTTCTAATTAGGATGTAATTGACTCTTCAATCCATAAAGATCTGATGGATCAAAGTGTTCATGGCTATGGACATAGGGAGAGAAAAAGCAATGTTAGGGTTGGAGGGAGTGATGTGGAACGAACTCTAATGATGGAAGCATCAGATGTAGTTGGTAACCAGAACTACTTGACTGATGTAAGTCTCACATTTGTTTTGCAAATTCATGCACTCATTCAGGTTCTTATGAAGAATGCATTTACCTCTTTATTTATGGAGTATATTTTTTAGTATTCAGGTGTATGGTCAAAACCCAACAGTGAGAATTTTAGTCAGTGTATTGACCGCCCAAAAAGTCACAAAAGTGAGGAATTTTTCCAATTCATTAAGTTTACTCATATTTTTGTTTGTGTTAGTTTGTGATTTATTTTTTTGTTGTTTCTATCAGCAGAGCTAGAAGCAAATACTAATGGGTTTCTTCTCGTCAATGCTAATGGTGGCTTGAATCAGATGAGATTTGGGGTCTGGTTGTCATGTTCTTTTGATGATTTTAATTGGCTTGAATTTAAGCATTACTTTCAACCTTAGCTGACAAAGAGATAATTTTAGAGTGCAGATCTGTGATATGGTTGCTGTCGCTAAGATATTGAAGGCAACACTTGTTCTTCCATCCCTTGATCACTCTTCCTACTGGGCAGATGAAAGGTCTTTTGTTCACCCTGCTTTTTTCTGCTTGTGGTATATATAATTGTAACTCTTTTTTTTGCGAAGCAATGCTTTTTTATCTGATGGCTGCATCCCAAATTAGTTGCTAGCATCCTTCCTCCGCATAAGTGTAGGTCCGTGCTTTTAGCTACAATGCAATGATACTAGGACAAACAGGGCATGCTTCCATTCCTTTATCACATCAAGCTAGACTGTCTAGCCTTCGATATATGCGGCTTGTTCTCTCCTAATATACATTTATCTAGGGTGTTTGTCTTTGTCATACAACTGAAAAGTTGGGATGCTTTTCTAGCTAATTTTGTTTTGAGTTGCGTGAATGCTTTTGACGGGCAGGCAATTGGGGGTTTGAATGATCTTCAACTCATTCTCTTGTTGCAGTGGCTTTAAAGATCTGTTTGATTGGCAATACTTCATTGAGATGCTCAAGGATGACATCCACATTATTGAGACGTTACCTCCTGGCTATGATGGAGCTGAGCCTTTCACAAAGACACCAATATCTTGGTCTAAGGTTGGTACGATCTTGTTATGGCTTTTGTTATCAGCCCAACAATATTTGGGGCTTCACCTGAGTACATAGTGCCAGAGAGCACTTGCTATGAGTGATGTTCATGCATGTATAACCAGATCACTTGAAAACTTTTTGGATGCAATTAATGTTTCTTCTAAACATATTATATTTGAGATGCATCCACAAGATTCGGAGTAACTGATACTTGTTTACCTTTTTTCAGGTCAGTTATTACAAATCGGAGGTCCTCCCACTTTTGAAGCAGCACAAAGTATTGTATTTTACTCACACGGATTCCCGACTTGCCAACAATGATATCCCAAATTCCATTCAGAAACTAAGGTGCCGTGCAAATTACATGGCCCTAAAGTATTCAGCCCCTATAGAAGAACTTGGAAAGATCTTGGTTTCAAGAATGCGAGAAAACAGAAGTCCCTATCTTGCTCTTCATCTGAGGTCAGCTACTTAAATTCCTTGCTGAGACTACAATGTTTTTTGACCCCTGGCTTTGAGGCATTGCTTATCATAGGACTTTTCTTTTCTTTTCTTTTGATTGCTCTATCGCCATCGGTGCCAGCATTGATGTTGGGTCCATTAATGCGACTTGAAAGTTCATATTGCACTTTCTTGTAAATTACCAATTTGAATCTATCCGCAGCTCGATAATAGATCATTTTTTCAATATAATATCATTTCTCAGCCCGAACTTGATAATTTGTACCATATCGACCTTGTTATGTGCCCAACTGTCCCTTCATACTTGATGAAAGGGGCATGCATGTACTTGGAAGTTGGATCCTTTATAGGCTCACTAAATTAGGATAGATGTTTGACTTCCAAGGTTTCTGAAGACATGGGAACCTGTACGGAGTGGTGCTCAGCTTATATGAGCATCTCTTTCTTTTCTTTTCTTTTTTCCTCCAATTGGCATTATATGAGCATGTCTTGGAAATAGTTATTTCCATTCACTACTATATATATATATATATATATATATATATATATATAGAGAGAGAGAGAGAGAGAGAGAGAGAGAGAGAGGAATTTTCAAGTGAGGGATCCCTCATTTTGTTAAAATGAGGGACTTTCATTTCCCAATCAAATTTTGAAAATCCGAACCGTTCAATGTGTGCAGAACGTAATTTTAAGGGTCCTCGCGAGAAATCAGCAAAAAAAATGACCGGGAAGGGCGTCATCCGAGCAGTTTTTTTTGAACCGTTCAATGAAAACTGCTCAGATGAAGCCCTTCCCGGTCTTTTTTTTTTGCTGATTTCTCACAGGGACCCTTAAAATCACATTCTGATCACTTTGAGCAGCTCAGATCATCGAAATTCAATCGGGAAGGGGAGTCCCGCATTTTAATAAAATGAGGGATCTCTCACCGGAACCTAACTCATATATATATATATAGCAACAGGTCTTTCATCACTGAGATGACCATCCAATAGATGAAAATTCATCAACAAACAGAGGATACAGAATAGAATAGAAGATAATGCCAATTGAAGTCACACCAAATGCAACACTTATATTCAGATTTTCTAATTGCAGGATTTTTTTTATTCCTAGAAATGTTTATAACCAATAATCTTTTAAAGGAGGCAGACCCTGCACACAAGCTGAAGCCTACAGGCCGCCCATCCAAGGGCATATATGTAGAAACTGCACAAAAAAACCAATGTTCTAAATGGCGCTTGGCGCTAGTAGGGTGGAGACCCACCTCCAAGCGCCAAGCCGCCTAGACGGCCGCCTAGGCGCCGCCAAGCAATTCGGCGTTTTTTTTTTTTTTTTCTTTTTAACAAACTATTATCCAATCAAACTATATTCTATGTATCCATAATACAAGTTCAAAGTTCTACATAACCATAATGCAAAGTTTAATGTACAAACCCAAATGAAATTAAGTAGTAGCAACTAGCAAATAAGTTGAATAAGACAATAAGTAGAAATAAACGAGATCGGAGATCCCTAATGCCAAGTTAAAAGTTCATCTCCTTTCTTTAACTCTTCTCTTCCATACCCTTCCAAAACTTGATCTACATTAGTTTAATACTATACATTTTAGGCCGCCAAAGGCCTCCAAAGACGTCGATAATGCCGCCAAGGCGGCCGCCAAACCTCCCTGGGCGCCAAATCGCCGAGACCGCCAAGGCCGCCAAACACCGCCAAACCTCCCTGGGCGCCAAATCAAACGCCAAGGGGTATTGGCTTAGCGGCAGGGTACCTCCAAGCCCCAAGGCGGCCTCGGCGGCCGCCATTTAGAACACTGAAAAAAACTAATAGAAAATATTGTTCTCAAGCACAATTAGGTAACTCGGTAATCTGAAAAGGCCTACTATTCCACACTGTCCTCATTAAACCCAATCCTAAAACGTTCATAACAAGTCTATCGATATAAGGTGTCTTTCAAATGGGACAATCGCAGTTCCAATTTATATTTTTGGTCCCGCATGCTCATTGAGTATGTCACTCCTTGGCATTGCTTGTAGATATAAATCATTTAATGTAAACACCACTGCGGACACACGATCTTGTTTATGGCGTTATGCATGTATGCAACAACAAAGCTGATTTTATTATAGGCATTATATTTTCCCTTATTTGATTGGATTCCTTACTCCACTTGTAGGTATGAGAAGGATATGCTTGCATTTACAGGCTGCAGCCATAATTTGACTGCAGAAGAAGATTACGAGCTTCAAAGCATGCGATATGAGGTCAGCCATTGGAAGGAAAAAGAGATTGATGGTCCAGAGAGAAGGAAGCAAGGTCGTTGTCCATTGACACCTAGGGAGACTTCCCTTTTGCTCAAAGGGCTTGGGTTCACATCCAACACTAGGATTTATTTAGTGGCCGGTGAAGCTTATGGGAATGGAAGTATGCAATATCTCATGGACGACTTCCCAAATATATTCACCCATTCTACTCTTTCCACAGAAGACGAACTGAAACCGTTCCGGAATCACCAGAACATGCTAGCTGGTCTGGACTATGTTGTTGCCCTTGAGAGTGATGTTTTTGTTTACACCTATGATGGCAATATGGCAAAGGCTGTTCAAGGTCATAGGCGCTTTGAGGACTTCAAGACAACTATTAGTCCAGACAGGTAATTCTAACTCTGTCTATGGTTTGGCTGCATGATACCCCTTTTTTTTGGCTTGATGATGATTTGCATTTAGCATTTTCTATAGATACTTTTGTGCTGTTCTTGGGGGATTTTATACATCCCAGTAGATTAGTGGTTTTGGTGTAGTGGGTATATATGGCCATCGCTATGTCTACCTAATGTACATGGTTTTGGCCTTCGCTTTTGCCTGTTTGGAGTATTAGCTTTATGTTTCTGTTTCCTTGTGTAGATTTTCCAGTCCTCCATCAAAGAGTCATGTATTCGTTACTCTGTTAATGCAGGACGAATTTTGTGAAACTTGTTGATGAATTGGACGAAGGAAAACTCACTTGGACAAAATTTAGTTCCAAAGTGAAGAAGCTTCACAATGACAGAAATGGAGCTCCATATAAAAGAGAAGTTGGTGAATTCCCAAAACTGGAAGAGAGTTTCTATGCAAATCCTCTTCCAGGTTGTATTTGTGAGCGGAAAGAATAGGCGCTGATATGGTTCATTCTAATTGATGCCATTACAAGTTCAGCTGCCAGAGGGCTTGAAAAGCTTTGTCTTCTTAACTTAAGCCGCAATACTGAAAGTGGACTTCGGTTTTCACCCTCAGAGAAGATCTGTACTTATGTTAGGAAAGGTTCCTGGTTCAGAAGTGACTCTTCTGGGTTTTTTGGAACCAATACAGTGATACTAGATTATCTTGCTGAAGATGACAGTGTATTGCTCGTGAAAGTGACGATTCATGGGGGAAGTAATTGTCCTTTCTCCACAGAACCAGGTCCAAAAGATCGAGGTAAAATTCTTATCATTGCAGTGTAAACGATGTAAGCATACATAGGGGCTGATACAAGAAGATCTGTATTTTGCTCTAGGACACAAAAATATGTAAAAGAATTTATGGTAAAGTTATATGAAGCTGCTCTTCCTTGTTATTGTGACTTGACTTCAGTGCAATAATACAAGTCATGTTTGGATTTTCAATGTTTCTAGTCTTACAAGGTAAAAAGGAGGATCGATTATGCTTCGATTGTTGAGTTATCGTTATCTTTGTAAAATGTACAAAACAACATGAAAGCTAAAAGAGAGAATGGACTTTACTGAAACAGCATTTTCATTCGAAATTGCGAAGACAAATGCTCTACATTAACTGGAAAATTCACAATGTTGAATCATGGAAAAACATAAAGGGCTATAACTGTAAGATTGATTCAACAATCTCGTACAGTGGTGCAAGCTCCCCTTTATCAATCAAGCGGAATTCCTGCATAACACACGAGTTAAATTAGACAAACTGAAGCTTGGCATGCGCACGCAAGATATTGAGAGAGTAATGCAGATGCTAGTATCTGAGAGAGAGAAATGCAGATGCTAGTAGTGAGTGGAGTAACAATACTAGATCCAACAAGAAATTTTTGGTTGCAAATCGGGTACCACGTGGTACCCGTGCAGCACATCCTAGCCATCCAAAAGATGAAATCGACGGATCCGATTGAAACACTTTTTTTCTTTTCTTTTCTTTTTTTAAATCTGTTAGGTATCGTTAAGCCCAAGCCGTCAGTTACATGTTTGGACGGCTCGGATGTGCTGCATGGGTACCACGTCAGCCGTACCCTATTTGCACCCAAAAATTTCCCTGATATTTCATATGTCAGGCCTAAGTTCAAAACCTCAATTTGTACTATCTAACCATATTTATGTGCACTAGAACCCAAAATCTCACTAAGCAAAAACCTCAAATCTCTACCATCTAACCATTTTTATGTGCACTAGAACCCAAAATCTCACTAACCAAACTCATTCTTAGACAAAATTATGAAAGCACACATGTTTCAAAATCAAAGAAAAAGCTCCTAATGAAATATGATCCACTTTAAACTACTTCTGAGTCCTGTAGATAAAGGGTGGACTTTTTACTAATATGATGAAAAATTTTACAAAACTTGGATGATGTTAGAGCAAACTTACCCAGGTAAAAAGAACAAAATGCTTGAAGCAAGTATTGAGATGAGCTTCTTCTTTCAGACTCACAATCTTCTGGAAATGTGTGTGATAGATGTGAGCGTATACACGGAACAATCGCTTGAATATTGTCTTAACGACATCCAGAAAATTTGGTGGAAATGGTGCCCCTGCAGGAAACTCGTAGAACTTAAGTCTTACAGGGAAAATAAGGGTTTAATACATACGGGAAAAAAAACCGATATGGTTTCAACACATACCTAACTTTTGAGGAAAAATCAATTCATCGTCGAGCTGAGCTTCAATCCAGTCCATCAAGTACTCCACGTATTTGGGAGCAGACACCTCTATGGGTTTCTTTATAGTAACTCCATCGGCCCATCTATACTCGTATCTGTGGGGCGACAAAATTTAGTTGGAGATTTGAAGCATGAATGCACGTCAACGTAAACCAAACATTCTACTGTATCAAGTAGTATCAATTAGGAGGGATCGAGAAGATACTTTGGTCCTGCTGTCATCATTGGGCAGTTTGATGCTGTGCAGAATTCCGTAAGAGTGCCATACAAAATGTTCACTTGATTGAAGAAGTCAACCGCTGTAGTTAAAGAAAACGGATGAAAGCTTGTAAAAAATTATTGCAACTGACATGGATATCACAAATCTGTTCTGCAGGAAGTCTATCTGGTACTGATCTTTCTTGTGAAAATAGAGAAATTACTGAAAGAGAGAAGCGGTAACAGTCGATTCTCAGGCAGTATCTACGCGAAACCTATATGTACCTCAGACCGGTAGATCTGGTATGAGACTCTAATTACAACCATACAGCAGACAGACATAACGTAAATTTGAAGAGGCATTAGTGCTGAATCTTTGTCCCAACCGTTAAGGCTGTGAAAAGTTCAAGTAATTCCTTACTATTTACGGCCAGCCACTCGTTGAGATCTTCTCCGGGTGGCAGTCGAACGGCTTCCCTTAAGTTGCCACTACCTAGCGTGGCATCAATGTGTTTCTGAAGCTGTGCACCCTGCATGGGAAGTGGGAACAAAAACAAATGGACAAGAAAACCGAAAGAAATTAAGGAAGACAAGGGAGATGAGATAAAGCATGGACAAGACAGTAAGCAGCTAGCTCGAAGGAGGTCAACTATTTTTCGGTGTTATTCTCAGTAAGACGGTAACCATAGAAGGACAATTGGAAAACGGAAAGGGCTTAACGCGCCCCATAAGGCCATAACCTTAAGTTAGAACACCAACCTTACTTCCTGATGGAGCACTCTTCTTAGGCCGAAATGTCTTCTGGTTTCTGCACATTTCAGGGTTACGATAGAATTAGCTTGCAAAATTAGAAAAGAACAGGTTCACTGACAGAAATTAACATTTGAATAAGATTTCCTAAACTTTATCATCAGCAAAGTCAAAACTAAATTCACTGAACTAAAACCATTCAGCCAATGGAGTTTTGACTGCACTTTGTGAGAGTAATTTCATCATCCTTCACCATCAATTATTTTTGTCTTGGGAATGCTAATGACAGCCAAGTTGCGGTCATCGACTCATAGGCTCCGTGGCGCACAAAAAGAGCTCTGAAATTGATTTAAGTGCGTATGCAAACGCATCGAGTCTCCCCCATACATTTTCACTTTCCTCGTCCCGTGAGGATTTGTTGTGGTTAGCATGACCTCCTAAAAAAAATTCAGTACTTTTTTGGTTTTATCAAACGAGCCCAATTCATGTCAGTAGCAACAAACAACTATATATGAGATTGTTTTGTTGGCATCTTGCCTTCTTGATTTTCGGGTCTTGGGTGGTCTTTGTTTTCTTTTTTCAAAAAGATTACTCCCTCCGTCCCTTTTTAAGTGTCCTGCTTCGTAACTCCAACTTATTAAAAAGACATTATCATTACACTTTTCACATCAACTTTTTCCTCCACTTTCCCTACTTACCCATCATCATTACACTTTTACTCACTAACTTTTCAAAATAAAATCTACTTTTAGGGACAAAATAGACAATATACCAACTTTTACCCCCCTAACTTTTCAAAATAGACACTTATTAAGGGACAGCCCAAAATGGAATACTGGACACAAAAAAGGGGACGGAGGGAGTAATAAATTTCTTTTGCCGAGGGAAAAAAGAAGAAGAGAGAACTATGAGAATGCATGACAGAAACCTCTAGCAAACTTCATAAGACAATTTGGAGAAGTACTAATTGTAGCAGGAAAGCTTAATTCTATGCAAAGCAACAAGGAAAGGGAAATAGAAGACATGGGTATATTTACGGGATGATCTAAATGTATAGATACCTGCTTCCAAGGCCGAACAGACTCATGATTTCTCAGGGTAATTCGATTTTCGAACAACGACCTAGCTAGGTTTTCCTCTTGAAGCCTCGAGCGTCTCGGACCATTTATAGAATTGGAGGGTGTATGTAACTATGCATGCATGCCGTCTATATATACAGATTGTGTTCGCGAGCGCGTGTATGAGAGAGAGAGAGAGAGAGAGAGAGAGAGGGTGTCGGGCCTTGCTTGACCTCTCCAATGCCAGTCTGTCAGATGCTCTCTCTTTCTCTGTGAACAGCCAGGTCGTCTTCTTCCTTTGCCATAGCTAGCCTACCTGGCCGACTCTTCTGGATTTACTATATATATCTTCTTGTTTTATAGTGCAGGTGGGCCTATTCTACTAGCACCCGTAACATATTTAACAGCAACTTTCCAAAAAAAAAAAAAACATATTTTACAGCCCAGAGGGTTTAGTCCGGTTTGGTAGGTTTGTTCCACACAATTGATCGGGTTTGATTCTTGAGGTCAGATCGCAAGAAAATAAATTGATGACCTGTCTTTAATCGGATCAGAGAAGGAATTAGTTGAAGTGCGTATAAATTGGTCCGGACACTTGGATATATTTTAGGAAAGTCCGGTGATACTGTATTGTATTTTGACACCGCATCTTTTACCCTTTGGACTCAAGTGTAGTAGTCCCCGCACAAGTGTTGTGTTGAGCCCACCACATTTATATCTGTTAAAAAAAAAAAATGTGGATCCAGTAGAATTGTTATAGGGACGGGGCACAAGTGTATTGGCCAGAGAAAAACTTCATTTCTAAGGTACACAAATGACAGCCCTGAATTTGGTGTCATTGGTGTCATCTGAAAATCCGACATTAAAAAATTGCTACAACTTATTCTATAGACATGCGTATCTGATTGGTCTGGCTTTTAAACCACTGTGGAGCCGAAAATGATTCAAAATTAGCTGTACTCAATAAGGCTGGGCTCGGGATGACAATTCGTTCCGTTCCATCCCGACCCCTCCCCAATCGGAGTGGATTTTTATCAAATTTTCGGATACCGAAGAGCGTTTGGGAAAAAAAAAAATTTGATCGAGATCACGTAGAATTCGGGTTGGTGTTACCCGCCCCATTACCTATCTCGAAATAGTTTTACATGTGAATATATAGTTCCAGTCTAATATTTTATCAATACTGTTCATGCAAGATCCCCAAGGGCAAAAGAATCGGATCGCGGAAAAACATCAGGTTTTTTTTGGGCCAGACAACTAGATTTGATTCCTCCACTCGTGAAAAAAGCAGATTGCGATGATAAGAATCGTATGAACGATGATAGTTTTTGGAAACATGTTTTTGTCCATATCAGGAAATTAGATTATGGGAATATTTTGGTTTTCGTTTAAAGGCAACTCAAGTGTATGGTGACTCCAAAGCATTTGTTTCCCCTAGGTCTCGTATTTTTATGAACTCCTTTGCCTTTGGGCCAGTCTAGATGGGCTTTGCCTCGGCTGCTTTTATTCCATTTTCGCTAGTAGCGGTGAAATTAGTCTTCAGAAATAATCGAAGTGCATATAAACTGATTTGAACGTTTAAGTGATAAAAAAACACTCACATGTGTATAGGATAGAACAAGCGACACCACATGTACCCTGCTTACTTTCATGCAGTGAAGTGACAGCCGGCCCTATAAGTTGGGGTTGTAGGCGAATTTGAATTATAGGATCCTTATATACTTTTTGTGGAGAAACATAAGAAAAATGTCGGTTTTTTTTTTTGGAACACATTAGAAATTCATTAATATCAATAAGGATTACAACATATCGTGTGCCCCTAATACAACGTACTGGAGAAAAACCTATTGCACACATGTTAACAAAATACACAACCAAATCAAATGAAGGAATCAAGTCCGGCAATAAATTGATCAGGCGGGTAGAAGTCATAACCGCTCATGCAACGTTGATATCCAGCTGTCACGGTAGTTCCACAATTGACGATGCTTTCCACAAAGACCAATCGATGCCAACCTAGTTCTTTAAAAAATAAAAACATTTTTTGAGCAAATTTTAAGTGTTGAAAAAACTTATTAAGCAAATCCAAGCAACGAAGGTTAGAAGATAAACTTAATGAATGTGGATGTACTTTTTTCTGAGATCTTTCCCTATATAATCTGTTTTGGCTCGTTATTAGAGGATTGACCAAGGCTTTCTCATTCTTCATTTGACTGAAGATCGAATTCTGGCAGCCCATGAGTTTCGAACTTGGACCACGAATAGGAGAAAAAGTTTGGCTACTGATTCAGCCACTCCTTTTTTTTGTTAACGTCACTCCCCTACAAATTTATTTTTATTTTTGATGAAATACACTTGCAGGGGAGGGGAGTGGCGTTAACAAAAAAAGGGAGTGGCTAGATCATTTTCCAGTTTATTGAGCTTCAAAACTGAGGACCCACTCATGGGATACAGCACGCACAACACTTTGCCCGGCCACAGCGCCAAACGGCCGATGGTACGCTGGGTCGTCAGGCCTCTTTATCTGCTCTCTCTCTCTCTCTCTCTCTCTCTCTCTCTGAGTGTGTGCGCGCGCGCGCACGTCTTCAAAACTTTGATGATCGCTGTTACAGAAGTTTGCTCCAAGAAATGTTCCGGTTCTGGGTTGCAAAATCTGGAATCTGAATCCCTTTCGCATTCAGCACCATAATGATCAGGCAACTGTAGTCATCACTCTAGCAACTTTTGAAATGCTCAAACGACGTACAGTTCCTCTTTCTAATTACATCCCTAATAACAGTGCACAAACTGATGGAACCTTCAATCAAAACTAAACCCCTTGATCGATCAGCTTAGTGTAGTGACGAACGAGTAGGATATTCCTTCGATCTAAAGTCGGCCCCTTTCTTATTAGTAAGTAGGTGGCCTTTAGTCTTTCTGTTCGAAGTGATGTGCAATTTGTTTGACATACAAAAAAGAAACATTTTTTTTCTAATTCGTCACAAGAAAAAGTCCAAGTCTAGCGTATCTTCAATCATCCGGGAAGCCAAGAAATCTGCTCATAAGCTTAGCAACTGGGGTTGCATCAGCAGGTGGATAAGGGACAAGAGACTCCAGATTCATGCCCCCAATAGTTTGGTAGAGATCTTGAGGCCGAGTGCACAGTAAATGCTTCCTCTGAGCTAGTTCCTCTGCTAACTCGCTTTGATGATTGTCCATCAAGTCCTCGTTCACCAGAACAATCAAAGGTTTGCCCAAGCGCAACGTCTCAAATATGCTTCCAGACCCTTTTACCATAGCAAAATCCAATTAGCACATGATATTCATCTTCTGATTATACATCAAAGTAGTAAGAAAATAATTTTATATCTTCATGACAGATCGTACTTCACGTTTTTTCCTTATGTTTTCCTTCTCGAAGGTCGGAAATTATCTATTTCAGTGGAGTCAACGAAATACCAAACAAAGAAGTCATTGATATTAACGAGCTCAAATTCAACGTGTCACAGCATTCTAACTGCGATTAAGATGAGGGTTACACCCGATTTGCTGAATCTTAGGTTCCAACTTTAGCAGTGAGGTTGGTGAATAACTACCACACTCTCCTATCGGCTACCCAAACTTAAAAGGTTTACATCACGCCAACTTGGAAATAAAACCACACTCTCCCATTGTCTTCCTCATAAATTGAATCATTTCCCTCCTCTCTTAGCCTCTTTCAGCGAATCTGTATTCAGGCTTGTCTATTTACCAATTTAGACTTCGAACTCAGAAAACAAAAGGCTGTCCTTTCACTAAACCATATAACTAGATGTCGTTTCAAAATCCATCAACTGTAGAAGAGAAAATTAAAGACTATAACTTCGAGTCGAACAAAAATTCTAGACAGAGCTCAAAGATGAAATAACAGACAAGGATCCCTTCTCCCAACAACAAAGAAAGGGTAATACTGGTTAGATACAAATTTCTTAGCTTCATAGTCATGCAATCTGGGAAATCGCATCAAAAAGTAAGATGGTTCATTTCTTCCTACAATAAAAAAGGAGTTCTAGTGGTCGAGTTCAAAATTACTTGGCTTCAGAGTCACGAGATTTGGGAAATCAAAGGAACAATTCAGATGATATGTCACTATAGAATGTTCTCGAGACTTCATTCATATGCTATTCGTGCTTGGTATTCGAGACCACTGCACTTCGAAAAAGTTTGCTGTGTTTATCATCCATTATTAACACTTCTCGTAGAAGATACTCAATTAAAAACTGGAGAATGCTGTTAAAGTGGCCAAGAAAATGCCACAAGCAAAGATTAAGAACCAACAACGGTACAAAATGCAGTTCTTACAGCGTCAAGATCCTTAAAAACAGGGTTCGCTCTATATTCTTCTGTATACATGTGTAACCATTCCCTCTAACAATAATTCAGCCAATATGCAGAAACAGGAAGTGAAAGGACGATCATATGGGAAGAAGTTACCTGCATGACTAATCACTAGAGAAGCAGATCTCAAGTTGTCTGCAATGCTGGATGAGTAAGTGAAGCAGTCAACTTGCAGGGACTCGCATTCTCCTGTAGACTACATTGAAAACACAAAGCTCAGAAGGAATTTGGTTTGACGACGATACTGAAAAAGGAGACGAGAGAAGCATCTTTATTAATATGTGAAACACACACTTGGAATTAAACAGAAGAAGCCCAGGGTGTGTGTGTGTGTGCGCGCGGGGGGGCGGGGGGGTGGTGTTGACGAGTAAACCGAAGCAAGTTTTGTAAGCAAATGACATTTCATGCAGAAGCAGTATCTTACGAGATTACGCTGTCTGGTCAAGCACCACAACGAAGGGGAATGAAAAAATCTTCTAAAGCATTTACAAATGTAAAGTGGAGAACCAACAATAAATGCATACCGAGTACAGAAACAAACATCCTGCTAGATTTCCCATTTGAAACTTGTATATCAAAGCCACATAAAACAAATGGCATCCTGATTTTCAAATGAGAGGACTCTATCATACAACTAAAATTGCTTAGAGACAAGTTATTCGGTTCAACGTTAAATTCTGATGCTTTTCTCAAACTGGCACACCTGTAGTTAAGAACTAATATATAGCACAGTAGTAAACTTGTTTTGTTTCAACAACTAGGCTTTTATCTGTCACAAGCATTTGTCAATCTATCATAAGCAATTTGATTTAGATAACTAACCAGGCAACCAATCAAACTCACTCGAAAGGGAAAAAGATAACAAAGCTTGTGAATACCTTAATGGGAACATAGGACCCGCAACCAATTTGAACGAGTAGGTCGGTGTAACCTTTCCGAAACAACTCTTCCTTAACTTCACTTGTGTCGACTGCTTGAACAAGAGCATCAAAACAAGTTGACCCCACAGTCACAAAAACTGTCCTCCTTGGCTTCAAAATATCATTTCCTCCTCCCATGCTAATTAGTAATTTCTATCTACCCTCTAGACATTTCTGAAGCATCAAGCTTTGCAAGTAAATCATAATGTTTTACACATAACAATACAACTAAGCAACATAGAAGTTGAAGACAAAAATAAATTCTTAAGAAACTTCAGACAAGCAGGAAAGCAATATAACATAGAAGTAGGCTGGTCCCCAAATTACCGAAATGAGCAATTCAAAACTATTGAAAGAAAACTAATAATCTCAGGCCACGTTCGGTTGGTCGAACTAATAAGGAGCGGACATAGAACCCAGTATAGGATTAACCCTACAAAACCTATAATGAGGAAATCATCAATCCCACACACCCCACATATTGTGTCTCTCATGCTTGGTATGAGCATGAGAAAAATGTAAGATTCAAGGCTTGGTATTAGCATCAGATGTGAAACAGGATTTAGCCTTCGGATTTGTAGGTAGGCAGTAATGTCCATCAGAAGTGGCTGGAAATGCATCCAAATGAAAAGATTTGCACTTTTTGACGCCTATGGAGGAACTTATCAAGACCAAGGAAATTATACGAGAAACCAAAGAAACTCATAAAGCTTCTTTACTTCACTTTTTCATATCCGTCTTTTACTCTCTCTTTTCCTCCATTAATCACTTCACGAAATCATCATCCAAACATATAGCCAGTGTTTTGGGGGGCGAAATAATAAGATGTAAGATAACTTTCAGCACACGAATTTAGCACACAGTTGCTTTACCAACCTATAGCTCAACAAAGAGGTCTTGAACCAGTGCAGTATTCATCAGGCCCATAGATCACAGGCGAGCAGATATTATATTCACTACAAATGCAGCCGTGTTTTGGTTTGAAGGCTTAACAAGCTCGAAAATGTGTTCAAACTTGGTTAGTTTATGAGACGAGCCGATCTCATAGGATTAGGGGTGATAAATGAGCCGAGTAGTAGCTTATTAGAGCTCAGTTTGAAACTTAAACGAGCTTCAAAAAGTGAATGCTTTACTCTCCTCTTTTCTTATTTGTTCATATTCATCATGTATATAGAAGGAAAACTGGAAATTTCACCCAAAAAATGTATCTTCAATAGGTGAAGTCAAAACTGAAAGCAATTATTTCGATTCTGGCAAAAACCAGTGCTCACAACTGCTCGTCCAGTAATACACAACGTTAAGTAGTTTGACAATTGCCTCAATTTAAACATGCAATGGAGCAAGAAATTCCTTAAACATGCAATGGAGCAAGAAATTCCTTGTTGTGTAAAGAGATCATCAAGAGACAAGTAAAATTCAAGTGACCATGAAATCTCATGTAAACACATTTTTTTTTCTTTTAACAGCAAAAAAAACGTTTCATTAATCTTGAAATTGGTAGAAGACTAATAGGAGCAAGGAAAAAATATGAGAACAATCTTCTATCCAATCCAAGACCCAAACCTACGATTGTTAAAGAAACCAATAAGGACACCTAATTGTACAAGTGTTGTCAAACTAGGAATGGAGTAAAGAGAAGTTTGCCAAGAACAATGAAATCTCTATCCAAAATTGAAATTAGGGTTGAAGGATGGAAGATTAAGACTGACCTCTTCGTCGTGGACGTCCTTTCGTCGGAGTGAAATTTATTCTCTAACAAAATGGGTTGGATACTGTGCGGCCAAATCTATTTTCACAGAAACAATTTCGTTCAATTCATCTCCGATTATGTATTGATCAGCATTCGATTAATATGATCTTCAACACGGTTTACCTTCTTGACAAGCTCAACAACATGAACCCTTTCGATCGTCGAGATAAATTGGAATGAGATCACAATCTGACGAATTCGCGTCGCAGTTCCTATAGAGCATTCTTCCGACGCCGTCTGTCAAAATGGGTTTGATACAGTGTGGCCGAATTTATTTTCGCAAAAACAAATTCACTTCTATCGCATTCGACAATGTATCAGACAGTACTCGATTCAAATGATCTTTATCAATGTTTTTCTTCTTGACAATATCTGCAAGATGAACGATTTTGATCACAGAGGTACACCGGAATCAGCTCACAATTTCACAAATACACGTTTTCAGGGTACTTCTCAGGTTCGAAATGCGAAGTCTTAATGACTATAGGCGACGTCGTTTATTGGAAACCTCTCGTTTCAAGATGCAATCTCTGAATGAGACCTGATCGTCGCTATTTTTACCAAGCTCGCGTCTGTCACAGGCGAGTGTCTTTTGGGCGCGAACACCAGTCCGCCGTCCCCATTTCCCCTGGATTTATCTACTCTCTCTCGATCGCCAAATTGTATTTCACTGAATCTTCGTTCACAAACGGACGTCAATCCTCTGCATGCTGATCCTGTATGCAAAAGATTAAGTTTTATCCTAATTGTATACGATTCAAATGAGGCTATTGATTTAATCATCTCATGTTATCAAGTCGATCTTCTTTCTCAGTGCTTGTAATCTTTTTTTTTTTTTGCAATTATTGCTAATTGGAAGGGAGATTTGAAGTGAAGATCGGAGTTGAGCTTCGTTTGTTGATCGACAAATTTAAATCGATTATCTCTGTAACTTCTATATATAAGGGAAAAAGAGCCAATATCTCATCACAAAGCTCAGTTGCAATGAGCAAGTCAATTAGAACTTTGATCCCTCACAGCTTCTCCCAAGTACCATGGGATTGAAATGACGAGGAACCAAAACCTCAGTTAATATCTAGATATGGCTGATTTCGCATTCAGTTTTTCCTTTACTTGTGCCTTTTAGAAAAGGAGAAAAGCTTTTCTCATAAGTGAAGTAGGAGTATGTCACAGTGTGGCCCATGACACTCAAGGCAGCCGGAATGAGTCTCTTGTCATCATACTATAACTTTGAGGGATTTGCCCGAGCGGTAATGAGACAACAACCAACGGACTTGCTCCTTAAGAGGTCAATTGCAATGTCGAATTCTAAGAAGGACAAACATTCCAAATCTTAGATGTCGCTAAAAGTTTGTTCGGTTGTTAATTTCATGTCTCAAGATTAATTGAGGTGCGGTTTTTTTTTTTAATTGATTCGTCAGTTTTCCGCAGGTGTGAGATTCTTCTGGAATTGATGACATTGTTTCAACGACCCTTGAGCAAGTGTAGGTGCATTTACAAGTCATTTAAGAAGTTAGAAAGAAATATATTGACCTTTGGTTAGCGCGCAGCCTTGTTTGTTACTAGTCAACAAGCAATACGAAGCAGCTATCAGGCAGTTCAAAGTTTCGATTCATATGGTATATCCATCCATATTCAGAGTGAACTCGATTCGACCCGGATCAGACTCGGTCAATACGTACAATTTTTTTTTCCCTCAGCGAAAGTCAGCATTGTTAGTTGTAGTTTTTGAAGTTTGAACCTATGTCAATTGCGTGAAAATATATTGTACCCACCACTCCACTTTCATCGACACATACGATTACCGTCCATTGTTGTGTGTGTGCGTGTTTGGATTCAAAATCCTTTATTGTGTTTGACTACTTACAAAATTCGTAATAGGAATACGTGTATCCTGTGGGGGGAAACATCAAGGAATAGTAGTAACTTTCTAGCTTTCTCATTGCATTACATAAATAGTAGTCCCGTTTGGTCTTACTTCTTTTCTCAGCTTAAAAGAGTTTTAATTTGTTTTGTGAAATTTTATTGTTTTGAGTTTGGAAACATTTAAAAGCTAAGAGATTTAAAAAGTCTACCATAACATTATTATTTTTAAAGAACAACTTCAACATTTTTTTTTCCCAATGATAAAAAGGGTAGAGATAAATGTCTTACAAGCACAAGTCTCTAGTTCGACTCTCACCAAAGGCATCCAAAGTGGAGCCGTTGTGAGGACGGTGGAGCCTCAACCCCACACACTTATTTTATAAATTAAAATGAAATAGAATTTTGAGTATTTTTTGTATAACTACTATATTAACATTTCTTAATTAATGGTTTAATCCAAGTTAAATTCAAATATATATACATTACCTTTTGAAATTTACTGAACTACTTTCATAGGGAAGCAATCAGTACCTGTGTACTTTTTTTTTTTTTGCTCGAACAAATAATAAAATAGATCCACACACATTGTTGCGTTGACCCAAAATAATCTACCTCTAAAATGTATTATACTTAGAACACACAAAGATATAGTACTAGTTTACAAAAATAAGATTTTCCAAAAGAAAAAATATTCAGACATGAAATCTTTAACATATGTGCCAAAAAAAAAATTCAACTATAATTTTCCAGAGTCGTATTTTTTTTATTTTTATGAATTTGACCTGATTTCGGTTCAACAATCAATTGTTAAATATAAACTGGGAAAATCATACGACCATATCGAACTCACCAAATGCCCCCAACTGCTTTCAGTAGCTGAAACCGCTAAGCTGATGAGATACTATTATATATAGTTAAATTAATGATGACTACAACTAGCTAGATTGGCTTACCAACGCCAAAAGACTAAAAAAATTAATGTCATATTTGGTGGTTGCGTACTAACCCAACTCCTTAAAGTATGCTAAGAGAAACCAGTCCATACAGAGGTTCGTTCTACTCCATCTGTCTCAAATTGCTGGATCCCTACGAGAAGACTTACAATTTTTAGATTAAAACATCAAATACGCCCAGGCATAATTTTGTAAATTTATTTGCACTGTATTAAAGAGGTCTGGAAGTACCTTAAGTTGGTGTAAAGAAACTTTAAAAATGATCCTGGAAAGTACCATTTTTCGATTCGAAAATTGCACGATTTTTCGTGGGGGCGGGCAATTTGGGTAGCTTTTATTAGAACCCCCGCAAGTACTGGCCTGTAGGGCTGTAAACGAACCAAGCAGCTCGTGAGCTCGGCTTGGATCGGCTCGTTTACTAAGCTTGAGCTTGAGATTTCGGCTCGTTTACTAAATGAGCCGAGCTCCACTCGGCTCGTTCAACAAAAGCTCAACTCATTAAGGGAGGCTCGACTCAATTAAGAGACTCGTTTAGTAAATGACTGAGCTCGGCTCGTTAAGGTTTGAGCCAAGCTCGAGCTCGTCAAAGCTCAGTTCGGTTCGACTCGTTTACACCCCTACTGGCTACCGGGGTTGAGGATCAATCAAAGTGTGCTTAAATTAACACAAACACCTGAATTATCAGGAAAAAGTATGGTAAGAGAAATTTCAATTACTACATGCTCCAAAGACTGGTATGCACCAATCATACAATTGACAGCATTATCAGAAGGCTAAAAAATGGGAAATAATGCCATGAATGAGCAAATTTGGGAGGAAGCTATGGTACACAGGGTATACCGTATGTCTAAATTATGACAATTTGTGATTTTCATTATGCCAATTTTTGGTTTTCTAATGCATATTTATGATTCTAGTTACGACTTGTACATTAAAATTTACTTGTTGAACAGGTCATTAGTAGGTTACTCATAATTAAAAAATATTGTTATTATGTAACCATAATTATTCGTACTGAAATCCATAATACTTGTACCCTAACCAAATATATGCGTACAATATCAAAAATTAAATAATGTTACCACAAATGTTATAACAACACCATAAATTGACATTATCTTACCACAATGAATCGTACCAAATTTTTTTGACTCGTATGATATTCCGTAACAAAATCAAAATATGTCGTACCAGAATCAACAATTGTTATACCCAAGCCAAAAATATTTGTAAAATGCTACAAATTTTAGAAAATAACCACAATTATTATGACAACACCTAAAATTGTCATTTTCTTAACACAACGTGTCATATTAAAAGAAAACATATTTAAATACCACAAATTTTATAACAAACCATAATTGTTATGACAATACCATAAATTGACGTTTTCTTACCACAATGTGTCGTACCAAAGGAAATTAATTAAAATATTCCGTAATAACACATGTCTAAAATACCACAAATTTAGTAATATAACCAAATTTGTTATGACAACACCATAAATTGACGTTTTCATATCCACAACGTGTCGTATAAAAAAATTCAATCAGAATGTTCAATTAACAGTAGTTATAATCAACAAAATATCATACCTCAAATTCAGTAATATAACCAAATTTTTTATAACAACACCATAAATTAACGTTTTCATACCCACAACATATCGTATAAAAAAATTCAATTGAAATGCTCAGTTAACGATAGTTATTATTAGCAAAATATCATACCGCAAATTCAGTAATATAACCAAATTTGTTATGACAACACCATAAATTAGCGTTTTCATACCCACAACGTGTCGTATAAAAAAAATTCAATCGGAATGTTCAGTAAACGATAGTTATAATTGACAAAATACAATACCACTAATTATTTTCAATTCCCGCCACATTATTTTTCAAATTTTAAAATTTCCACCATATTGTCTTAATTTTCGATTCCCTCTACACTAATTTTTCAAATTCTTATTTGTCCCTACACAATACCTCAATAATTTAAACTAAAAATGAAGTTTTTGCACAAAATTTTCATCCAAGAAATTCACCAAAAAGTAAGTACTATACCCAAATTTTCGAATACAACTACAATTTCCTCTCAAAATATTAGTCTAAATCAAATTCTGTTTCTACAAAATTTAATTCAAAAAATCAAAATTCCTTTGTGGAAAAATGAGAGGTCATGAAAAAATAATTATCCAACTGTCTCAAATGCATACACTTTCAACACTAAAATGGAGTACAAAAAAATACTCCGTAAGTGTGAATATCAAAAAATAGAGTGTGAAAATTACTCTCCTTTTTGTAATTGGTGAAATTAATTATATTAATACCCAATCTTATCAATATTTAGGGTGGTGCACTTAACAATTGGCACTATATATTTAACACATGGATCGGTGTCAAACCTTAATTAGGTCATTCGTATATATATTTTACATAATATTAATTAGGTCATTCGTATCAAGAATGAAGTTGATGGCTTATAGCTAGACACTTAATTGGATGGAAAATATCATTCTATTATTCAATTTGCGTGCCGATGATGGAGTTTCCTAAACTTGATTGAGACAAAAAATTACGTAGGTGACGTAATCAACAAACATAAAAAATTCAACGGATTTGATCGTCATTATTGTGTCACAGTCGCATGACTACATTACATTCAACTACAATAGAGGACTAGGTTTCATACCAAATATAAATTGACTGTACAATCTAAATGTCGTTAGTGAATGTATTTTTAAAATGATCGATCAGGACTGTTAGGATGTTAAGTTATACAATATTTAATTTGTGATATTTTAGACATGTATTTTGTTTGGGTATAATAATTATTGATTGTGCAACGATATATTTTGGTCTTGTATCTAGTATCTTTTGATCGATTTCTTTTGGTACGACACATTGTGGTAAGAAAGTGTCAATTTTTTTGTGTTGTCATAACAATTGTGGTTATGTTATATAATTTGTAGTATTTTACACATGAGGGAGAGGTAGAGAAAGTTAATGAAGAGAGAACAACCTGTTACCTGCTAAGCCATTTTTTTATTTTATTAATTGGTTTAATAAATGGGTGGTCCGGATTATTTACTTTGAAATCCAAGAGTTTAAAATCATGATGCGTACGGTACACCCCTTAATAAGGGGTGTGTACCATAGGACTACCCGCAAATTTGACCGCCAAGGTTTTATACACTTGGCCCAAAAATGAAGGAAAGCAACGTAGAAGAACGTTCAATGCTTGAAAAAATCACCAAAGGGAAAAACAAAAAAAGCATGAAAATATATCATTCTGTCATCTATTCTAATATATTTATATAAGGAAATCCAAGTTGGTGTCTCCTTTTCGTGAAGTCGTGTCACAAAAGTATTTTTCATACGCGTCCTTTCGAAAATAAGTTAGTATTACAGTTATCTGGTATACGATCAAATAACTATTCGGGTAAAGGGGTAAAATTACTTTGCCCAACTCAACCGCCCCTCACCCCCCACGTCTCCCTCATCCTATTAGGACTAAATTAACAAGTTTGATACTCTCTCTCTCTCTGTAAATTTCATGAGAGGCTATCTTCCCATTGATGGAGACGAGCCACAATGTTAGTGCTACATTTTGCCTCTAGTTTGTGAGTTTTGTCAATTTTTACTCCTATTAGTTTTGTGGTATGCTCAATGCTCATGATACTTTCGTGTTGTTTAACTGCCGTTTTAAGAATATTCCTCAATTTTCAACTCTAACAATATCTCTCAAAAGTCTCAAATTGATTTCTGTCATGGTGTTCATATTTTCAGAAATCTGCGATGAATGATAATTAATTGGTCGAACAAAATTTGCATCGACCTCTAGTTTATTTACTAAATTTGTGCCCTGTTTGAGTTATATATCGGAATTTGGATCTTCATCAATTGATCGCAATAATTTTTTTTGGGATCTTTTTATGATTTTAGTTTTGTGTCGCTTTGGGAAAGTAAAATTTGAAAATTATAATAAACACCTGACGAGTGGTGGATAACTACGGTATACTTGTCACAGAAAATGCGCAATTTTTTTTTTTGGTAAAGAGTGTGTCCAAAAAATTGACAATTGTATATATAAATAAATAAAGGGATTATTTTAACCTCCGCTCAAAAGGTATATTAATATCCGGGAAAGACGTATTGATATTTATGAAAATGCATCAATATCCGTGAGATGTGCATTGATGTCTGAATTTATTTAGACTATTTGGAATTATTGACACATTATCATCTGTTTAGTGGCGCGGAGGTTAGCAAGACCGAAAAAAGAGAGCTGAAGGTGTTGTGCAGTGGTGTGCGTAGCACCGTACTGCGCACATCCGAGCCGTCAGATGTCTCGGCAATGAACGGCTCTCAATCATTAGTTGCCAGGATGAGATCCGAACTGTCGGATGCACGATGAAACGGCTCGAAAATGCACAACGTGATATTGCACACATTACTGCACAGTACCGACCCGAAATCCGTGAATGAGTATTGAAATTTTAATTCCTTTGGCATATTCTTGCGTTAGACTTAAGAGCAACTCCAATGTATTGCGGCTATTGCCAAATGTCAGATGCAAAAGGCAGTCGTATCACCTCATTGTAAAGCTCCCCAATACAACATTCTACAAGGATGACCAAATATCTTCTTTCTTTTTATTTATTTATTTATTTATTTATTTATTTATTACAAGCGATGGGAGCTAGAGAACAAATATCTGAATTACGTCCAATTCCAGTTTCATTAAGAGGGCAAGTAAGTAAACAAAGAACCCCGGCCATACCGGAAAATAAAGTAATTGATCGTTGGATTAAAATGATCGAGTATTGAATGTATCTACCATTTGTTTACCAACCTTCCAGACTTTTCACTTTTTTCTTACTCTGATCATAAGATTGAATTTGACTTTTGAGAAGAAAAAATTTACGGAAACCTGCTCTTTGCGCTGGGTCAAGGTCAGTAGGTCACTAAAGGTGGGCATTCGAAATTTAAGTCTACCATATGTAGGTTTTGCTAAAGATGTCAAAAGAAAACCTACCAAGTTTTGGATGTCTAGGTCAGCCTGCGTGCACCTCGACTAATTTCCGCTTTTAAGGTAACGATCATGCGTAATCCTCAGTGACCCCAATGTTTGAAATATTTGATCTCTATGAAAATAAAACCTGTGAATTTGTGATTTCATAGAGGAGCATTTATTGTTTTCTGACAACTACTTAGTCAACCTGAACCCTCCTCGAGACTCTCTCTCTCTAACCCTCTGTCAGGGCTTCGTTTTTTGCCTGCCGCCGCCGCCGCTTGGGGGGGGAGGCGCCTCCCTCCCACCTCCCCCTGGGCTCCTCTTTCCTCTCTGCGCCTGCTATCTCATCTCTATCACTTTCTTCCCAGATCGAAATCCCTCTCGGTTTTCCCCCTTCGTCTGTGTTTTTGGGCCTCCACCCTCCTCGGCGTGGGAGGGTGTGGTGGCGGGGCTTCTGCCCAGCTTCCTCCGGCCGGAGGTCCCTTGGTTCCTCCGGGAGCCTAGCGGTGTTGGGTGGTCCGGAATGTTCAGAGGCTGTGGGTGCTGGTGGTTGATGATGCAGATCTGGGCCAACTGTGTGGTGGTGGTCGTCGGTGGTATGGTCGTAGCGGTGGAGTATTGTAGCTGCTTTTTCTAATGTTTTTCGCAGGTTTCTTTTCTTATTTTCAAAAACGATCGGAGATGATGGCGATTTGATCGGTGATGGTTTCAATCCAGTGTTAGGGAGGTGGATGCGGCCCCCATGGCTGGGATCTTTTGCCGTCTTTGTGTGCCGAAGTCCGGCCAGCGGCTATTCGGAGTTCTCTTTCGGGCGTGGGGCTGTCAGTTCGTCGCGTTGGATTGCTGCTGCTCGTGTTGATTGTGGTTCCTGGGGTTTAGTTTGGGTTAGGCTGTTTTGGTGGTGGTTTGGTGTCCTTAGGCCCTGATTGTTTTGGTCCTCATTTTCGTAGGTCGGATCCAGCCGCCAACCTCTACATCTGGGAGAGGTCGGCTCGGCTTAACGGCGAGGCTGTTTTTCGGTGTTTTGTACGGCGATGGTGGCTGATGTGGTTAGGGTTGGGGTCTGGTTTGGATGGGCCGGCCATGGTTTTAGGCCGGGTTTGGGTGTTCTGGGCTTTTGTTGTTTATTTTGGGTATGGGTTGGGCTTTATTGTTATTTTCGTTGTGGACCCTATAGACCTTTAGGTATTTCGGGCTTATGCCTTGTGATGTTCATCCAATTTTTTGTTGGATTCCCTTCCCTTATTTCCCATTTTTAATAAATTTCATCTTTTGCCGATCAAAAAAAAAACTACTTAGTCAACCTTCTTGGGTTAACCTATCATGGTGGAGCACTAATCAAGTTGTTAGTATGGTAAAATAGCAATAGCACCCTGGATTACGTAGGTCCAACCCAAAGTGTTTGGCCAAGTTGATAGTATAAGAGAAAGTAACAAACATTTGTTGTCTATGACATACGTGCATTTTTGATACTTAGTCAACCTTCTTGGGTTAACCTATCGTGGTGGAGCACTAATCAAGTTGTTAGTATGGTAAAATAGCAATAGCACCCTGGATTACGCAGGTCCAACCCAAAGTGTTTGGCCAAGTTGATAGTATAAGAGAAAGTAACTAGCGTTTGTTTTCTATGACATACGGGCATTTTTGAATCTCATATAGACTAAATATTTGGGCCACTGAAGGTATTACCCGGTCGTTAATTTTAGAATTTTAAAATTAGTTGAGTATGCATGTGTATTTTTGAATCTCACATAGGCCAAACATTTGGCATTGGAGTTATTACCTAATCGTTAATTTCAGAATTCTAAAATTAGTCGAGGTGCAGCAAGTTTATTCCAACATTTGGTTATAAAAAAAAAAATTTGATCAGTAGGCCCCATGAGGTACCAGACTTTACATCCACAACCCTTATCATTACACATCATCATCCCCTCCTTTTAAACACGCGTGATATTAACAGATAAAGTTTTTCTCCAACAAAATATAAAATAAAATAAAAAACAGAGAGAATTACTAGAAAAGATACCAATTTCCCTTTTTTTTTTAATCAGAAAGAAAAAGAGAGTACTCTATAACTAGTGATAAAGCACTACTCCAGTCCAACACCCCCTGTGACCAGTGCATGGTCCTTCTTCAGTAATCACGTCCACACACGTGTCTTTGCCGTCTTCCAAGGCGGCTACTCATCTAGTACTAGCTTATTGGCATCGGCTTCAGCATCTCTGCACTTGATGGCTTCTTTCTTTCCTTCTGTATTTTTTCATTTTTCTGGTATTAATTTTTTTCTTTAGAAAGGAGAGAATTTTATTACTCTGAAAGGTGAAGAAACGCCTAACTTAGAATGTCGAGACTCATTTTTCGAGATCAATTTCATCGTTCGTTATGGAAGGATTCAATTAAAATGAATATTAATGTCTACTAGCTTCTAACTTTTACATGGTATATCCATGTTCCGATTTTCTTAAATTTTTGTATTTTGTTGGAGACTTTGAAGAAATTTATTAACTTATTTGATTCACTAATTTAATTTGAAAAAAAAAAATACCTATCCACATTGCCCAGGAAAGGTCAAAGCAAGAAAAAGACATCTCCTATCCAAGTTTCACTTTTTTTTAACTACTTCAGGTGTCCAGCCTAGTTTACGAGCACCTCAATTAGTCTTGAGGGACCAATCCTGCGATGTTGTTTTAAAGTCAAAACAAAGGTCTGTATGAACTAATTTTGAAGAAGTTAATAGCACTCGAATGAGGCAAAAAACTCCAGAGACGTTGTCCTGAATTACGTAACTCGCAGCTATAACATACAACTATATTGGATAATTTTCATAAAGAAGAAACCATGATCAAATTCAAGATAATATAGTAATGGTTTACTTCGATCGATTCACCAACCCTATAGAGAATGGTGCTACTACCTCCAGGGGTAAATTCAAAGCATAATAAATACAGGTATAAAAAGCAATCGACAAAAATTAATCCCCACTTGAAGGATTATCAACCTTGTACTTGTCGAAGCAAACCTTAAGTTCACATTACTCGTCCTAAATTTAGAATGACTTCTACCTTCGCATCACCAAAACCTTTTATATCAATTAAAATCAGTTGAAAGAGTGTCTTGTTTTGCTTCCGACATTCTTTCCTTTACATCTTCCTGAAAGTGTACGTATAAATGAAAATGCCATATACAACAACATTTATTTTTTATGATCCACTTTTTCAAGTGTCGTTTTTAAACACACAACTAGCGCCGGGCATGCGCTCAATACTTATCACACCATATTGTTTATTTATTTATTTCAATGTAAATGTTGCATGTTTAATTTTCTTAAAACATATGTAACTATTATTCTTGATTAATATGGTCAATTCCCTTGATCATCGTCGATAACCTTTCATCATAGTTTTGTCATATTTGTTCTTGCTCATAAACTTGAAAAAATTCTAAGTTCAATTTCCTACAATGCCCATTTCTGGTTAAAGTGCTCTTGCAATATACTACTATTGATGAAAAAACATCGAGGGTGGGTTTGAGCTCCCATAGTCCCATACCAAACATACTCTTAACAACATACATACACGTGGTCGCATGGTGTGATGAAACAATATTTTCTAACGGGGTGACGGGTATCTTATGAAGCACTTGTTCTAGCTTCAAGTGTGGCCTCTACTAATGGACGATAGGTTATGGTATCTTAGGATTTGCCAAAGTTTGCGTAAGTTGGCCTGAACACATGTTCGTAAAAAAAAAAACATAAGAGGGAGCCAGGGAGGGCTGTACTCTTAGCAGTATTTATTTCCAACTGAACCCAGGCAGGCGCACGACGCGCCGCTGGTGACCCGGAGAGAAAAGGCGCTTTCGCCGGTAATTAAAATTAAAATACTTACATAAATTAACCACAATATTACTGATTTTTTATTATTAGGTTAAAAAAATCATAAAGTAACACCTCGGATTCTTAGCTATTTCTTGCGAGTTCTCACATTTTGACACCTATTCAAATCCATCAATTAAAAACAAATAAAATAACTCGGGTTTCGCTTGGCGATTTTGGTCTGAGACTTAGGGCGAATTTGCTCCCTTGTAAGATTTCAAGTTCGATTCCCCTTATCAATAACTATTGGGGTCAACTCACTCCCATGCGTAAGTGTGTGAAACCGTTGTGACTGTATAAAATAATTCGAGGTGTGCGCGGCTAGCCCTGGACACCCTATTTAAAAAAAACGATTAAAAGGAAAAAAAAACAAGAAGCTAAAAAGACCGTCCGAAATGCAGCGATCATTCGACGCACAGTCGCACACGGTATCTCTTGAATTTCCTAATTAATTTAACCAAATTACAGTCTACTGTATTTTCTTTCTTAATTAGTTACCATTAAGGAAAACATTTTCTTAATTCCTCGTCCTCCTTCAACCCCCCTTTTTCTCTCTCTTTTCGTTTGGGGTTTCCTTTTTCCATTATTTCCACCAGAAGAAGCTGAAAAAGGTCTCTTCGTTATGGCCGCCTGAACTCCTCTCTCTCTTTCTCTCTACACGTATCTCTCTCCCTTCCTCTCGATTACCTGAGGGTGAGTCTGATTTCCTTGAACCAGCTGTCGAGCAAATAGTTTCCGAAGAAAAGAAACAGTGGAGCAAATCTGTTTTCTTGGATCGCTTTTTGGCTTCCTCGCCAGCTCAGATTGAAAATTTCCAAATTCTGCTTTTGGCTAGTGATTTTACCTGAATTGAGAACACCTAGGTTTGTATCTTTACTTTCCATGGTTTTCTTGTAATTATCATGCTTGGATGACTTTTATATTGATCGATTGTCACAGTCTTCTGCAGCTTCTTCGAATTTGGAGGATTTGAAGGTTAAAGTTGGAGTTTTGAAGTCTTTCGCCTTCAGCTGACGATTTTGATTGACACAGAGTAAGTACCTGGTTTTAAGGACTCCAAAGGTTTCATCTTTTGGGCGGATTTTGAGCTCAGCTTCTCTGTATCCATGTACTTTATTTGCTCAGTTTTTTGACCGGTGAAATGAGAGTGGAATTCAAGTATTAAATTTCTTTTTTCGGTACTTCGGAATAACAAAGTGTAGAGAGAGGAAAAAAAAACTATATATTTTTTTTCAAGTATCCTTTTATATGTTTCCACTTTTTGACAATGTATTCAGAGGGAAGAAATATGGAATTTAGTAGAAAAAGTATATAGAGAGAAAGGATTTCGTAATTATCTTTTGATTTACTTTTGGAATTTTGAGGTGTGAACCGAAGGGCTGATAGGACTGGATTCATGGACTAGGGTTATCAGGATGATTGCGTTTTGGTTGGTTATCGGGAATATAAAACGATTGAGTGATCGTGATTGTAATAGGTAAGTGGAGATGACGAGTCTCTACTTCCAACCACTTTGTGTGCGCTTATGTGCCATGCCCTTACAGGCTTATAGTACTGTTGAGATTGTATGACAAAGAAATTATTAGGCGCGAATTGCCGATAAAGGACCTATGTCTCTTTTAGTTAATCTCAAAATTGCGTATGGTAAATTATTGGAAAAAGCTTTATAAAAAAAGGATGTGAGGTTAGTGTAATTTGATAGATACAATCAACTCAAGAAGAGTGACTGTTTCGACGATTTTACTGTTTAGTGGCAGTCTGCACACGAAGTGGAGGATTTCACTGTTCATCTTAGCTGCCACTCACCCTAAGAAGTGTAACCATGATAGCTCAATTGTTTTCCTCATGTCTTGATTGTTTATTAACGGATACACGCTACTTGATGTATTGTTGCGAATGGTCTGTTCTTTTTATACTTTTTATTCATGCTTGTTCTTGCAGGCAAAACTCTAAATATGGAGAAGAATGAAGATTCTGGTAGCCCTAGTTGGGGTGCTTCATTCTTCATGCAAACAACAGAAGATGTTGCAAGAGTTGTTGCTGCTGCTGCAGCTGCTGCCACTGCAGCTCGTTCACCACGACCATCTGTGGTATTCTCGTCGAAAGACGATAACGGTAACAGTCCGCTGCAGAAACTTCAGCACCATGTTTCTAGAGTGCTGAAAGGCTTCTCACAAACTCCTGAAGTGCAAAATGGAACTTACAACCCTGAAGTACTAACTAGCCAAAAGCGTCAATGGGCAAGCTTTCAGTTGCAGTCCCTGGTATGCTTATTTGTCTCATGTAAGACCCTTTGGGTCCAATTTGCTCATCTCTTCAGCAGTCAGATGCCATTTTTGCTCTCAAATTTGTTCCTATCTTGCTTACATCCCATATTTTCATCACCTACTGCTCATTTGAATTTGCAAAGCTGACACTGTCCCCCTCCTCCATCACAAAAACACAACTAGACTGAATAAATCCTGCAGTTTGAGTTTAAAGCTGCCGCCTTCGTTTCCTGTTTGTGTTGAGATATATGTGGATATGGTGCATTCCAATATCCAGAAATGATGTATGACCATGCCCTTTATACACACTTTCCTGGAAAGGATGATTGGTGTGTCCATTTTTGTTTGTGCATTATGGTAAATTATGTTATTTAATTCTGCAGGATCATAGGCCTTTGAAAGAGCAATCAAGGCTTTTTGAGAGCTTTGTGGTTGTTGGACTTCACCCTAATTGTGATATTCAGGCACTTCAAAAGCAGTACTTCGGTCGAAAGTCTGAAGGTTCGGGTAAATTTCGATGTGGTCAGCATCAGTCACGTGTAGAATCTATCGTTGAACCACAGGTGCTGATTCTTTAATGGAAAACTTGGAACGTAGGTTAAGACAATTGGACTGTTTTGATATGTGATGCCTTCTGGTTTCTATTCGCAGGTCTTATTTGTTTATCCTCCTGAAAAACCGCTTCCACTTAAGTATAAGGATCTTCTTTCATTCTGCTTTCCTGGTGGCTTGGAGGTTGGTTCGTTACGAGATTGGTGATTCTGATCTTTATTCCTTTATGAATTTTAATGTCTTCCACATGTATCTATGTTGTCCCAATTAAGGCATTGTGACTCTCTGATGCACCTTTTCTGATGGAGCTTGAAGAAGAGTCAAATGGTTGAACAATGTACTTAGAATACACAATGAACAAATTTACTAGATTGTTGGCACTAGATTATGGCACTGTTGCATTTGATAACGCTCCAATACTCTGCAAGTAGGGTATGCCTTTTGCAGTTCTGAACTAGATTGTTGGTTGGTGTGTCCTATTTTTTTTTTTTTTTCCTGTAGAGATAGAGTTAACCTATTCCATCTTATATTGTCTTTTTGTTCAGTAATTTCCCATCATTCCATGTGGAAGATACTATTGGGGCTTTTTAAATCTAGCTACTTGTGATTTCAGGTTCATACTATTGAAAAAACACCTTCAATGAGTGAGTTGAATGAGATTCTTCTTGGGCAGGTACTCTAAAGCTTCCCAATCATACTAGCAGATAATGCTGTTGTTACCATCTCCATCCCCACCCTCATCCTCATCCCAAACCTTTTCATCAAGTACTAAACAGATAAAAGTTACTGTTTAATTCAGCTTAGCAGCCTAAGTTTCAACTGTTTATTATGCTTTGGCATGGTATTTATTTCTCCACTGTACTATTTCCGCTATTTCAAGATGAAGTCAGTCTATTGTTGAATTTTCGGTATTTCAAGATGAATTAAGGCTATTATTGAACTTTCCGTATTATCCTCTAGTGCGTCACATATGACTACCAAATCAACTTTGTTTTGTAAATCTGAAAGGCCTAGGCTTTGCAACTAGTACTTGACTAAATCAGATTACATTTAAGTTCATGCGCATCTGTTGCTAGTGACGCGATGATCTTAGTTAACATGGTGCTTGTTTTACAGGAACACCTCAAACAAAGTGACTTGTCATTCGTGTTCCGGTTACAGGTAACTTGTCACATGCCAAATCTACAGCCATGGTAGTATATGGCCATGAGTTCGTATAAATTGCATCGATAGTGTGATTAGCAATCTTCAAAATTCTTCCATAAATGTTTTAAATACATGTTGAAATACTATCGATTTGTGCTAATTTTATGATAATTCCTATTTTTACTTGGTTAAATTGCTGGAGCCCTGATATGTTTATTGTTCAAGTTTTCTTTAAATTTCTGTGTTTGTATTGTGGCTTATACTTGAAAATTGTGGAAGTGTAACCACTGAAATGCTGTCAAAGATTACCTGGTCACTTTTCAATCTGCCCAGCAAGTATCTAGATGGCCTATCATTAGAAACCAACCATGCCCTAGGGGACCTATGCAGTCATTAATTTTTCTTCTTGTGGAAAATTTTAGTTTTATAGTTTGGTTATTTTGTGTTTGGTCTTTATAGTGAAAAGTATTTTATTCCATTGCAAATATGCGCATTTTATTTTTATTCCTTTCAGATATTCCAACTGTTGTTTTTATTCATGTCATTATGACCAACTTTTTATGTTTGAGTTTTCTAAAATACACACTTGGATACTATCTTCTTATCTAGGTTGCTGATGATTCAACATTGTACGGTTCCTGTGTGTTAGTTGAGGAAATGGTTCAAAAACCCTCTGGATTGATTTCGATGATTTCAGGAGGACAACCTTTCCGCTCAGGTTTGAGCCGCCATATACTAACCACACGGCGGTGTTATTGCATTCTTTCAAGGCTTCCATTTTTTGAACTGCATTTCGGCATATTGAAAAGGTAGTCTTCTAGCAGTTACACCTTTACCTAGCTTCGGCCTAATTCATAATATGGAGTACGTATCGTTGATATGTGTCTGTAGTTTTATTATATTTTGTCTGTATCAAATTGGTATATTTTTTTTTCATAGTTGTTTGATTAAGATTAATTTTCTGCCTAGATAACATATCCTGGTGTTTGGGTGAACTCATATTGGAATTTTGCATGGGTTGTTGTACTGTTCAACAGTTTTAATAGGCGTTATGCATTTTGGTTTAGAAACTTAATTTGACTTCTCTTCTTGTTATTGCTCCTCCTCTCCCTCTCCCTGTAGCATTTTCACTGAAGAAAGATTGGAACGGTTAATGAAAGGTATCAGTGATTTAGATTTGGAATCAGCTGAGGGGCATGGGGGAGAAGAAAAGTCTGAAGAAAGTTCTGATGGTACTTTACGGGAACATGGAGCAGACAACATGCTGAATGGAACAGTAGATACTTGCCGGTTGAGCCCAGGCATGTCTATCCCACAAGAAGTTATGGATGAGGGGTGTCACATTGAGCATAACTCGCTCAATGATAACATGCACTTGCTGAAGGAAGAAATGAATGGCAGCTCGATTGATCCAGTTGATCCTGCAATGGAGAAGCTCCCAGTTGAAAGGGAATATGGAGATACACGTGAGATTTCTGAAGCTTGTGACAGTTGCGTGAATGATTTTGTAACAGACAAGCAGTTGGTGGAAAGACATTTGCCGAATGCCGTTCTTCCATTGCTGCGGCATCAACAGTGTGAAAGCTCTGAATCTTCATCAAGGTACATCCTAGTGATTCTTCCATCTCATTGAACCAGTTTTCTCTTGATATGACCTAATATTTCCTCAAGGCTTGCTGCAGTGAGAAATAATTATTTCTTACGTGACTCTTTCCAAGTTAAACCAAAACAACTTCCTTTCTGGGGAAAAGCCTGGAATTTCCTGTGATTTTGTGATTTTGACATTTTGTGATATGTGCAATGGATCAAAATTCTTCTTCATCTGTTCCTCTTCTTCTTTTCATAAAAGAAAAAGAGAATGAAAAACAAATGAAATTTTCTGGAATGTGCCGGACATCCAATTGTCATTGTATTTTGTAGAAGGCCTAAAACAAACTGACTTTAATAGATGTCCATCGAAATAGGCCTGGTTCCATTCTTGGTGTACCTTTGCTTAGGTACTGAAAATGCGCTACCCTTATTCGCATGGATAATATTACCTATTTCTTTTCCCTTGTATCCTAATATGCTTTTCATTTTAGTCTTCCTCTAGTATTACCAGCAACCTGTTCGCAGCCGAGATGCCTTGGGTCCTTGATTGTTTGGTTCTTATTGCTGATATATCACCGCCAAATGAAATTATTTTATGTCGTATACAAACTTTTAGAGCTAACTTGAATACGATCACGAAAATGACCTGGGTGAGATGAGCTACTTTTGATATGCTTTAAAAATTGTGTAATGCAGTTTTCAGGGTTCTCCTGAAGACAGAATTTTTAGAAGTGACCTCGATGAAGCAGAGATAGAAGAGGCATCCTTTTCAGGTCAGGAATATTTCAGCGACCACAGTGATATTCTTGAATGGGCTAAGGTTTGGACCTCTTAATCTCATTGGTAAACTATTCTTGTGAGTGTAAAGTCTTTTTTGGTGGTTCAGTTTTTTTCTTTTTCTTTTTCAACATGTGCAGGCAAACAAGAACGGATCTTTGCAAATTTTATGTGAGTATTATGACTTACATTGCCCTGCAAGGGGTTCAACTATTACCTTCCACCCTTTGGAGCACTTGCATCGTTTGGAATACCATAGACCTGATGAAGCAGTACTTCGTATAGCTGGGTCAACAATTGATTTGAAATCATGCAGCAGTAGCTTGGAATTTGCAGAGGTACACTTATTGGAGTGATGTTTGCTGAGCTAACCATTTTCAACATAATGCCAATAGCTTCTGTTATTAATCTACTCTACCATGCTTGGTTTCCATAGGCACACAGTGTGCTCATGGCGGAGGAGGAGGCCACTGCTTTATCTGTATGGACGGTTGCATGCTTATGTGGCTCCTTACGACTTGAAAATGTAAGTTTGTGCTACAGTTTGGAAATTGGGAGTAGTATTTTAATGTCCATCAAAGGAACATTTCTGTTGCATTGTTTTGTTTCTCCATTACCTTAATTCTTGTTGATTTATGTGATCAACTTGCTGGGAGTCATGTTGCAATTTCATCGGACAAAAAATGCCACCTTTTCTTTATGAGCCTCTCCCTTTCTGGATATTAATGAGATAAATCCTGGGAGTTATTGCACAAAATTGGTAATGCTATCTGAATTTGAAGATGTTGATAACCTTGTGTGTTTCCAAAATAGTGTTACAGTCTATGGATTCATCAGCTAGGTTTTTCAGGAACGTGTAGTGTGCTTTCTTGTCTTCCAATTTGAGGGAGGAAAGTCAAACAAAGTTTAAGGGGAACATATCTGATGTGCAAGATCAAAAGGGAGTCCAAAACAACTTCGATAATATGATGAGGGAAGTCATGACAAGCTTTTAGTATTGTTTGAGATGTCACACAAGATTGTCTAGATGATGAAATGAACTGGTGCAATGAATTCTTTGAGTTAGTGGGATGTCCTCTCTTTGGTTTTGTTGCAAGCTATCACAAATGAACACTGAACTTATTTGGACAAACAATAGATTCTTTTGCTAAAAAATTGGCCAATTAAAACAAGATGATCTCTGGCTGATCCAAATGGAAAATGACTTTTGACATAGTGACACATTCCTCGTGTACTGCGAATTTTAGCACTATACAACGTGATAATTTGACATAATGCACATGTTGATGCTGTCACTGAAGTACTGGATGGTATCGGAAACTTAGCCAATACAAAGCTAATGTAGATACAATAGAAGTACGAGCTATTGGTAGCCTGCTTGGTGCATCGGCAAAGGGTATGTTGGACATAAAAGTATCATATGTTGGATATATAGGGAGCTACCAAACCAAACCAAACTGAGCCTTATGTCCCAATCACTTGGGGTCGGCTACATGAATCCTTTTCTTCCATTGAGCTCTGTCAAGGGCCACTTGTTCACACAATTCCATTATAGTTATATCTTTGCGCACAACAGCATTTAATGTCAATTTAGGTCTACCCATCCCCGTAGCATTGCTACCCAAAGCTATCCTATCCGCTCTCTTATCTACTGCTTCTCCTAGTCTACGGTAGACATGCCCAAATCACCTTAGCCTATTTGTTTATCTTTTTTCTTGGGTGAAACTAAAGAGTTTGGTTATTTGTTAATGGCTTGTTAGCTTCAATAAATCAATCAGTGCAGGTCCATATTATTCTCCCGATTGGCTTTCTAATGTAATCAGAGATTCAAATTACACAATAGGCTCGTGACTCGCCATTTCCTCCAGATTTATGGATATTGTTAATTTCAAAGCTGTAACCCTGTTCTAATGACCTTTGGTTGTTTGAAACTTGAGAATCAGTCTCCCAAGAGGAGCTGAAAGACTTTCTATTTCTGGGACATTTATTTGACTAAGAGAAAAGAAATTGGGAACCCAATGTCAAAAATCCCTAGAGTTTCTGGCAATAATCTCTCTTATGCTAACAGAAAGAACTGAAAATATATGATATTCACCGGTTGGATATAATCCGGTTTTTGGTGTCTTGGGCTATGTTGCATGACTTTCAAAATAAACTAAATACCTGTGTCAGAATATTTGGCACTTGCATAAGGGTGTGCTCGTTTAACTTGAGTACCATGTGCATTACAGGTGTTAACATTGTTTGCTGGGGCTCTACTGGAGAAGCAAATTGTGGTTGTTTCTTCTAATCTGGTACGTACGGTTAACTTGCATCAAATTGTATGGTTTTAGTTTTATGTGGATGGTTTGCTTGCTCAGTCTGGTTGTTATTCTGTTGTAAGCAAGAAATCTGGGCATTGTTAGTTTCTCTGCGGAATGTCAGTTTCTGTGCTCCGCTCGCATAGCCTCTACTTTGACGAACGCCAAGACTAAGTTTAAACCTTAGGATCGACCGTATTCATCAGCGTGGACTATTAATGGCCACACAAAAAACAAAAATCAAGCACCAATCTTATTTGTTGATACTGATTGCTGGAGGCTGGTGCGTGCTTTGACGGTAGAGTGGTTCACACTGCGACACAATTTGTGTTTGAATTGTTTTATAGCTTGTTAAGAAGGCAAAAGAGTTGAAGTGCTCGTATCGTTAATATACTTCAAAGCAACTCCTTGTAAATCGTGGACAATCCTGGATTTGTCATGTTATATTGTCGAAAACACTGACGATAAAAAATAAAACCGTAATGTCTAATTTTGCTGAATGTGAGAATGTAATGTGTGATTTACAGGGTATATTTTCTGCTTTGGTCCTGTCCCTAATGTCTTATTTTGCTGATTTAAGAATGTAATTTGTGATTCACAGGGTATATTGTCTGCTTTGGTCCTGTCCGTAATCCCTCTGATTCGTCCTTATCAGTGGCAGAGCTTGTTAATGCCGGTAATGCTCCTGCGTTGTCCTACTTTTATATAAAATTCATATATGCGAGTATCTTTTCGAGGCTGTTGGATAATGTGTTGACCAATTTTTAACGTTGACCGTATATATGAATTTTCAGGTTTTGCCTAATGACATGCTAGACTTCTTGGATGCCCCAGTCCCGTATGTAGTAAGTTCTCTGATTCTGTGTGTCCCAGCAAGAAGAGAAAATACAGTCTCCAATCTTAGGCTTTTGTGTGTCTCAGTTTTCTTTGCTCTAAAGAATGCGATCTCTCTTACATCAAAATAGCAAAGCACTGATTTTAGATGATGATTATAGTGAAAATGTTTTGAAAATGTGATAGAAAACCTCTCTCTCATTTGTTCTTAGGTTGCATTAGATTTTGCCAGCATTTCCTTTTTTGTTTGGGTGGTGTGGGTATTTGTCACACAAGGTGGGCAGGACACAAGGCTTGGTTTGGTTGAGGTGGGCATGGGGAGGGTTTCGTTCAAGATTCTTTCACCTTTTATGCATACTTGGTAGTGAACAAATATACTACAACCATATTATGTGTATGTACATCCACTAAAACATAGACAATATGGGATGGCAGATGCTGGCTTTGGCTGTTCTGGCTAGTGAATCAAAAAGTTAATAGAACCATTTATTCAACTTTCGAATCTTCTAGTCTTCTTTTCGTAGTGCTGGCCATTGATATATTGCCAATTTTCCATTGATGACATGTGGTGTTTGATCCATAAGAAATTGATTTATCTATTGGACTTGAAGCTTTACTTTGAGAGTACTAGCAGCCATCATTTTGAATCGTGTTTGTATTGCTTTTACATGTTTGTTTTCTAGGATATTCCTTTTTCTTTGTATGCATGTTCCATGCTTGATTTACCGTGTTTTCTTGTTTCTTTTAACTTCAATCCTCACCCTGACTTTAATTTGATGCAAAGTAGGTTGGTGTAAAGAACAAAACCACTGAAGTGCAGTCAAAGTTAACAAACTCCATTCTCGTTGATGCAAACAAGAACCAGGTGTGCATCTCATTTAACCTTCGTATAGCTTCAAAACATGCATTAAGACTGGTATTATAAACATGCCTTAGGAAATTGTTCAGTGGATTTAAATAACAGTGATTCATGTGAGATGCTTTGATCCTTTCTGTGAACTGAATGATTAACCTTGGTAACAGAATGGGAAATGCCTTGATTGGGGCTAATTGGTTAAACATCATTCTTTAGACCATTAGATTTCCTTTTTGAGTACAATGGGACGAGTGTAACTTATCTTTTGACATGGATTGGAAGGCAATGTGGTCCGAGTTCATAAAGTTCTAAGATAAGCTAGTACAGTCATCCTTAATATTATCATGCCCCTACTAGCTTGTTATTCCTTGCTTTCATCTTTGTTTGCTGTTTCTTTTTTCATGCTTTCATTCGACATCTTATTTTTGGCACTGCATGAGGCAATAGGTGAAGTCGCCGACAATACCTCAACTACCCCAACAAAGGCAGTTATACTCATCGTTAAGTCCTTACCATGCAAAACTTGTGGGAGAGAGTTTCTTGGGAAGAAAACGGCCTGTGTATGAATGTACTGACGTGCAGGTATGTTGGCGAATGCGTTGCTCTTCATCCTCATGTTTCAGGTTTATGTATTTTTAATAACTTTATATGGATTATCTTTTATTGTTTCGGTCCTTTTTTCTAATTTATGCAATTTTTGAGTGCTAAGGAGGGATTTAGACTTCATTATCAATCTATGCTTCGCTTATCAGGTATCAGTCCTGGGACGGAAACGTTGGCATTAAAAAATAAATCATAATTTTTTTGTGAATCATAGATGGTAGGAAACACAAACATGAAATTGCTAGCTTTGACAATTCGTTAATACACGATACTCCACAATTTGATTCGTCACCAGCAAAGTGATCTGCCATGACAAAAAAATCCTTACATTGATCCTTCTTACCAATAAAACGATTGAAACTCACTTTTTGAAGCTTATTTTTCAAACATTAACTAAATAAGCTGTGGGATGGTATTTGTTTCGTGTTTTGAAGAGCGAGAAAGTCTACGATTCCTGGTTCAATTAGTCAAAGAAAGAAGTAGATGATGTTTGATGATTTCACCTTTTTAGTGGTTACTTTAGACCAATATGTATTGATATTGTGATCAGTTAGAGGTCATATTAAATGTTTGAGACAACTTAATGGAAATATTACCGAAGAGTCATTCATTTAACTTATTCTTGGCACGGATTCTGATGAGGATTCTATCTCAAAGATGTGGTCTTCAACAGTATAAAACTAGTTGTTAATGAGAATCTGGAAATTACTCATGAAAATGGTGTTGGCTACTACTAGTGATTTGAGTTTAAAGATTTTGGATGTGTTTCTCACAATCAGCATAGATTGCAATGTTTACTAAGGTTAAGATTTGGATAACCTTGTTTACTTTTAGAGTGGAAATAATGCATGTCAAAGAGTTATTTGACCACTGTGATGTGTATTTAAAGTGCAGTAGTTTTAGATAAACTTGCATACAAATGTTCACCTAGAATATATGTATGGCCTCCTATAATGCAGACGAACAAGAAGTTTGGATAGTGGACAATTCGAGGGTTTGTGTCTTGAGAGGATGAAACAGACATACAAATGTTCACCTAGAATATATGTATGGCCTCCTATAATGCAGACGAACAAGAAGTTTGGATAGTGGACAATTCGAGGGTTTGTGTCTTGAGAGGATGAAACAGACATCATTATCAAAGCTACATTATCAAAAGAAGTAAACTACTCGACTAGTTTTGTTTGGAATGGGATGACAGGTTGAAAGAGTAGCAAGAGAACTAAAATGCAAACTGGTGCTTAGCGTATAACAGAATAAATACTTAAGTTTGGTGTTGCTCAGCCTTTGTCCCGATTAATTTTCTTAGGAGGCATAGTTTGCTCTTGTGGTGTTCTGGGGCCATTGGCTTTTCATTATTTCATTCACACTGGTGGCATGTCGAAATTTTTAAAGCTTGGATCTCTGTATTTCCTGTTTCTTATTCCATGATTTCCATGTTTTAGTTGTAGGAGTATTTGATACAACTTAAATAAAGTAGGCATCTTTATTTTGTACTTTTCTTGACTTCCAGAGTACTTTTTAATGTGTATTCATATTGTTTTAGGTTGAGGCTGCCAAGGGTTTCCTGGCAGTGTTGAGATCATACACGGATTCTCTTTGCTCTAACCTTCGCTCTCACACGATTACAAATGTCCAGTCCAATGATGATAAGGTTTACATTCTGACTCAAATTGAATATAGACTCAAAATATATGGTTTCTTGTCATTCTTCTTCTACTTGTTTACTAACTGGGTTTTTTCCTAACAGACGAAGTTGAATTTATGAAATTGCAGAAAAGAATCATATAAAATTATTTTGTTACATACTCAGGAAAGGAATTTCTTTCACTATATTAAAACAGTTGTCTTCAAATTCGGGCTGAAGTAGTAAACGCAAAACGTTAACCAAACTCAATGGAATTTGTATACATGTATGTAGTGTTATTTTTGTCATAGACAGTATTACTAAAGAGTGGCTTGTATACTTGGACCCTGTTGGTAATCATGATTTGCATGTTGTGACTTAGTTGTCCCTTAGCCTTCTGCAGATATTGTCTCACTGCTTACCTTGCAAACTTGACAATGTTGAGTATGTAGGGTCCACAGGTAATTAGTTTTTTAGTGGTGTCCTCAGTCATCTGTAGTAGTTAGAAAGATGATCTTCTATGGAGACCCAATCAGCTTGTTGTATTAATTCTGCAACATTCACTACTCTTTTTGGTCTCGAAATTTGGGTATTATCTCCGTATCACCTCCTTATCACGGGATTGAAGTCATGCCTAAATATTTTATGTTATCTAATCTTAAGGAATGGATGTAAATAGTTTGTTCTGAAATTGACATCATGATATGCTTTTGTTAATCTTTAGGTGTCACTGCTTTTGAAGGAGAGTTTCATCGAGTCGTTTCCTAGTCGTGACCGACCTTTTATGAAGGTATGTTTGTTGCCAACAGCTCTCTCTACATTTTATTTGTCCAATCTGTAAGTGTTTTGGAAAATATATGCTGTTACGTTCGCTTTGGCATTTCAGTTCTTTTGTATGACTGTAAGTAGCGGAAATACTTCTCTTTCTCTTAGTGCTGTTTAAAGCATATTGATTTGTTATTTTCTTCTCTATGTTCTGTGTTACAGCTTTTTGTGGACACACAACTCTTCTCTGTACATACGGATCTTGTACTCTCTTTCTTCCAAAAGGAGTAATGCTGCCATGCAAGGTGGGCTTAGTTTGTATAATTACTTTTGAATTGTTATAAAAAAACGCAAGTTCTATAGCTTGTAATTTTTCTTTTTGATAAGAAACAAAAGTGAGTTTGCTTTCCTCTTTTTTCGTGTTGTGAGCGTTCTCTGTCTTTCTTATCCACTCAAGTTCTCTCCCTGTAATCATACAATTAAATGAAGGACAAGTTTTACAGCAGTTTTGGTATTATTGCCATGAGGAAATTCAGAAAGTTATAGGCACTGTTGTACACCATATTAATTTTGAGTCATTAATGTAACCTTTTTCTTTGTTCTCGTTAATGGGATACTCAACTTATTAGCCCCTGGGAAAGTGCTCTTCCTATTGTGTTGCGATACGATGTTTACTTCCCCTTGTATGGATAGCGTTTCTTTCTTCTCCTTTCCGCCCTCTTTCTTTCCTTTTTGGTTTCTACCCAATATTTTCCAGTGGAGGCAGTCGAACCCCCAACATATGACCTTCAAGCAGAGGAATTGGAAGCTCAAGACAAGTTTATGCAAGTGAAGATCAAAAGCTCACTAGGGAGGTTGTTTGTTCTTTGTAGTAAGTTCCAAACTCTTAATGATAATCTGTTTTGCTTAGCAGTCTATTACCTCTCATAAGTATATTGAATTCCTCTCTGCAGGCCCAATCCTGTTTCTCGAGATCGTACCACATGCTTGTTCAAAACCAATCCCAGAGTCCAAGAATGACCCCTGCAAGTTAGACCGCTAATGGGTGACCGCAAACATGATTTCCCATGTCTTTTGGAGTTTAGGTTGGTCATGATTTACTCACCTTCTCTATTGCCATGTACCTTCAATTTTTTTTCTCTATGATTGAAGGTAGATTCTTGTTTGGCATGTTTTTGGCTCATCGGTTGTCCAGAGAATAAGACTTGTATCTTTTAGTTTGCAGGGTTGAAGAATGGATGCACTCAAATGTGTTCCAGGATTCGAGTTGCTCCGTATCCGTTAGTAGGAAGACAACGGGAACTCAGAGAAACATGGCGCGAGAGAGCCAAAACAGAATGAAAATGGGTGATGTTATGAAAGCAAATGTACCACAGCGACCTGCACAAGATTTCCATACTTGTGCAACTTCATATTCTGACTAATTGTCCAAGTTCTATGGTTTTCTTTCTTTGTTCACGGTCTCAAATTCGAGAACTGTGAAAAGTAAAAGGCGAGGCAGCAGGTAGCATTTTATGAAGCTGAAGCCGTATTATGAACCGTGCCATTGGGGCTTCAAATACTATACCTACTCTCAGAGAGTGCTTTGGCTTCTCGAGCCCCATGAGTCAGGGAGGGGGCCCTGGCAGTAGCCCCTCCTGCTTTTGCCCATTTTCCAGACTCAAAACTCCATAGAGGCAATCCAATCATTTATACTTACCGCTGTGCGACGAGGAGCTTAACATTTAGCGTGGACAACTTAGGCCTCGTTTGGATTATTGAAGACTAATAATCTTGTCAATTTGGCTTATTGACTGAACAAAGGAAGAATGAGTTTACTTATTAGTTTGGCTAATTGCTAATTGGGTTTGGCCCAATTAGGTTGCAATTGGGTTTGCTAGTTTGGATTTGGGGAGTTTTGGGGTTTGGTTCAAAGGTTCAAAAATTTGGTGTAGATCGGGCTTGGCACATTGGGCGTTGAGTTGGCATCTTGCTAAAGGGTGTCTTGGTTCTTAAAATTGAGAGGCGAAGATGTAGGATAAGATTTCGAGAGAAGTTGGTCAATGCATCTCTTTTCCTACAATATTGTTCTGATTTCATTTTGTATCTCGATTTTATAATGATGAATGAAATCATTTTTGCCAGAGAGAAAAAAAAACTGACTTTTTCGGTAAATAAGCCAGTATATCAATAGTTCGGATTATTTTTTTTGGCGAAATTGGGCCTGAGGCCCTAATGTGAATAGTTTGGACATCTTTGTCCGACTATAATCTGATTTTCATATTTTGTTTCTAGGTGGATTTAAAGCAAAAATTAACAATTTCAACTCGAAAGAAGAAAAAAAAAAAGAGTTCCCATTTATAAATAAATCAGTTAGCAAGTTTAACACGTGTAGACGCTGTGCAATGAAAACATAGGTTTGGTTTTTTGTTTTGTTTTTGTTTTTGTTTTTTTCCTTGTTTAAAAAGAGAACATAGACTACTGGTTTATTAATCAAATATTGTTTACAACCAAAATAACTTCTTGTCCCTTTGTTTCCTCATAAGCAAACATAATAGGTAAGATAAAATTATTCGATTATCGAAAGTCTGCACATTCTCATTTCTTCATACCAAAAACTTAGATATTTTATTTGTAAATTGTAATTGAAGTGTTACACGAATTGTAATTGAAGTGTTACACGAGAGAGAGAGAGAGAGAGAGAGAGAGAGAGAGAGAGAGAGAGAGAGAGGGATTAAATGGTGGGAGGATTTTGTGTCGGACCATTAAAGTATTTTGCATAATTATAATTTGTTTGCGATGAGTTTTTTCTATATACATGGAGTTTTTGTCTCTCTACAATTTTTATGAGTGCCAGTTACGAATAATTGCCGACTCGTCATGTCATCATCTCCATCGTAATGAATTCTCCGCTGATTTTCACTTGCGAACGGAATTATGTAAATTGTTACTACCATTTCGCGACTGTTCTATTTTCCGTTCTCGTTTAATCGGTCCAGACATCCTGAATTATAAAAAGACCAAACACGGGTTTAGAATTTTATCTCCTGTAGTTTAAGGTAATTAAGCCAAATGAAATTTAAGAGAATAACCTTAAAAAACACTGAAGATCTTAACAAGATTATGCCAATGCCCTGCCTATCTAATTTTTTTTTTTGATCCGCCCCAGCCTATCTCATTCAACATCAAATAGGTCTAGATCAGCTTGCTATTTTTCTACCATCCATTAATTTCCAAATGCCTGCAATTCATCACAACTCTATGCATGTGAATCCCTTTCCACCTAACCATATTGACAAATTGCCAAAATCATACTACAAAATTATTCACCTTAGGTTACACTTTTAGTAGAGTGGAGCCCACAGACAATATATACAATGTTGGATTAATTATTCTGCTAGCCAGCCCCCATTTTGTTGAAGGAAATTGTTTACTGTCCCATCCTCCATCACATCCTTGGAACAAATTAGGGTTCCATCTGGTGCGGCGGGCGCCGATAAATCGTTACATTTATACCCGCTGCAATCGAAATAACATGGGGCATCGAAGTCCGAATTCAGAATATCAGACAAGAAAACGTCCACCATGTTCACATCCAACATGAGGTCGTCGTCCTCCGACGTCGAAGGATTGTTGTCTTGGGCAGTGAATGGCGATGGAATTGACTCCAATATTGGTTTAACAGAAGCACCGGTAGTAGTTTTCTGTAGCTGTGGGCTAATGAAGACCTTGGTGCACCTCATTGCTCGGGTTCGGACCACTTGGGACTCGTTCATCTCCGTTTTGGGAATGGTAGGGTTGTTCTTCCCCTTATTCTTGGATTTTTTTGAGCAGTGGTCGTCAGCTACCTTCTTGCATAAGTTGGTGTTCCAGTAGTTCTTTATTTCATTGTCTGTTCGTCCCGGTAGCCTCCCAGCTATTAGAGACCATCTGCCAATATTGATCACAAAATAAAATGAGCTCAGAGAACAAATAAACAGTACCCATATTTGATTAACTCTGGTCAAAAGCAAAGCACATGCCAAGAGGCAAGATCAGTGCTTCTGAGTTCTGAGCAATTTTTCTCTTACAAATGGTGCATGAGCTGAAGCTCTTGCCAAGTTATAGTAGTGCTGAGAGTGGGCCCCTTAAAGCAAATTCAACCTTTCCCTTAAAAGTAAATGAAAGGTTGAGATCACGATCGATGGAGCCAGAAATCGAAGTCGGAGGAGGCCAAACAATGGAATAAAATTTGGTTTTATAGTTCTTCAAGACTAAATCAAGTCATTCGAGTTTTATGGAATGGTTTTGATAAATTGAAGAATTGATCTTAAGCAATGTTAGGAGTTCAACTCCTCTTCTAAGGTATTAATCCAACTATTCTAACAATACTGACTTTTGCCGACAAAAAAAAATTGAATATTATTGTTATCACATCATTTGATGATACTTAGTATCATTATGGCACGCATGCACAGCATCATTCACCATGGTGTGGTCATGAAAATAAAAATTAGTCTTAATTTCTTATTATGCTTGAAATTTCATTATTCGAATTTTGTAAATGGACTGCAAAATTTCTGGTCAAATTACAGCATGGTAAAAGTTGTATTTTGGACCAAATGGAAGAAACGGAATTATAGTAAAAATAAATTATAATTTTCCTGGAACTTTTATAAGAGAGAAAAAACAACAAACGAAAAACAAAAAACAAGTGTCAGTGTCAACTTTCTCTTCTAATTATTTTTCCTTCATTTCGTTTTCTCTTTATATTTTCTCTACGTAACCGAAAAGGATAGATCACCAGCCCATTGAAAAGTAATCCTGAAAATTGGCTTTTGCCTACCATTTTTTGGCAGCAGCCAAGAGAGAGAGGGAGAGAGATATCTAGAGAGGGAGAGAGAGAGACCTGTTACCCAAGAGCTTGTGAAGCCTAATGATGAGCTCTTCCTCATCATGAGATATGTTCCCTCTCTTAATATTTGGCCTTAGATAATTCAGCCATCGCAGCCTGCAACTCTTTCCACATCTTTTTAGACCTGCAAGAACTTAAATGACCAATTTAATTTCAAAGACCAATTTTCATTTGATTTCGTGGACTGACGAATTAACCAGAAGGCACAGAGCCACCCAAACATCAATTTTTTAGCCCTTTCCCACTACCCAATCATGCTAATTATTATTATTTTTTTATAGGAAACAAATTTTTATATATTAGAAACTCAAAAAAGGGGATCCAAGATATATGCCTGTCCGCAAATTCGGCTTATCTAAAAGAATAGTTTATGTACTTTTTGATAAAGAAAGACTTATTTTTCTATTCCCATTGCAATAAGGGCATCCCTCTGATGGATGTGAAGTTTACGAAGGTAGAGACTTTAGTCTTCCTACGATCTCTCTTAGAAGAAGAAACTCTGAAACTCACCCGACGACTCTTCTTATGAAGTCAATTGTACAGAGTACATCGAGAGAGAGATCAATTACAGACCACATATATTGAGTGAAAGAAAGAAGAATGTTAAAAAAAAAAAAAAAGTGTTTACGCGATTCAGTCACAGATTGTAACTTACATTAACAAGATCAGAGGGGAGGAGAAATCTTATTCGTGAGTAGTTGTGAAACATTGAGTCATTATACTGTGTTCACTGCTGAGGTCCTTTCATTCACTGCTGAGGTCCTTTCAGAGAGAGAGAGAGAGAGACAGAGAGAGAGAGAGAGAGAGAGAGAGAGAGAGAGACCTGCTTTCTTAGAAAGGTTTCTCCAACTGCCTTCCCCATGGAGCTTAATGTAATCTCTCAGAATTTTGTCTTCAGACGCAGTCCATGCACCTCTGTTCAACCCTTCCTTTGCGCAACAGGGGCTTCTCCCCATCTACCTTGAATATTTTAGGAAATATCTATATTCTGCGCACTCTCTCTCTCTCTCTCTCTCTACTTTAACCCAAGTCTCCACCGGTGTTGGAAATTCAGTGGAGAGCTGTGCTTCTTATGGGGTGGTTTCTAATTGTCATGTATTCCATACGTCACAAGAAATGTTGTCCTTCTATAATGCATAGACAAGAAAGTGGGCTCTATTTGGAGTGACTATTCGAGTACTCCTGCATGCATCAAGGACACGTGATGGTCCAAGTCGATCTTTCTCTTCAAAAGATATTTATATGGTTCCATTCACTCTAGAGCGGATACTACGGAAATATGTGCGGTGGATACAAATTTCGGGACACCATGTGTCCTTGCCCGCGAGTCGCTAAATAATTTTTCTTATTCATATATATGGTCCCCTACGCATCCAACGTGAACTGAGAGGTTTGAAACTAGAGTAATCAAATTGAATTCTAAGGAGTGCTACAGAACAATTAACCATTTTTTTTTTTTTTTCTAGAGTGTGTTTAATTTGAAATTCACGTGCCAAAAGGGGACCATTTTGATCGCACAAGACATTATTGTATGTACAACTATGTTTTTTTGTCGTTTACATTGTCTCAAAAGTTCAACGTGAATTATTTTAATACCGGAGATTGTAACCACCAACTCATCTAAACATTTAAGCTGGTAGTTCGGATAAAAAAACAAAAAAATTATTAAGCCGGTACAGAGATTGGTTATGTCCTTCAAATGCCCCTCACGTGTAGCTATGCTTTCCTCCATAACTAAGCGGGTTGAACACGTGCAAATATAAATTATCAGATATGCTGTGATGTTGAATACATGATTTATTGCACGCTCTGGTATATTAGATTGTCGATCACAAACTCATCTAAAAACTTAATACATTGTTTGAATAGTGTTTTGAAAATTTTTGAATTTGGTTTTTAGGAAATGAGTAGAGAGAGAAATTAGAAAAATAATTGGAGATAAGAATAATGAGTGAAGAGAGATAAAAAGAAATGAGAATAATGATTGGAGTGTGGAAAGAGAAATGAAAATAATAATTGAAAGTAAAAGTAATAAGTATTTTTTGAGTTAGAATTATTTTTTATCTAAATGCCATCCAAACAAGACATAATTGGTTAGAGAGAAAGGTAGGTAATAGGTTCATGGGGTTTGGCCAAGTGGACGGTACGTACAAGAAAGCTGGAGCAGTAATTTTTTGTCTTTTATGGGGTCGCATGTTTGAACTCTATGGAAACCAAACATTCCTTGTTGGAAATTTGAATGGATTGGGGGGCCTTTACTTCCCCATATTCATGATGGGGGTTACCTCTATTCATTGTGGGGGTTATTCCTCTATTCATTGTGGGGGTTTTTCCCCCATTCATTCTGCCATTTACTCCACGTATTGAAGGCTAGGTAGCATTATTAGGGTCAAGCTCTGCCTATAAAAGGAGCATTTCACAGCATAATTCTACACCAATTCACCCAAGAATTCACTAGCATTCTGATATAGTGTGAGAGAGAGACAGACGCCGAGTTAGTTCGCCAAGACGTTCTTCGGTGGTGTTCCGACATTCGTGGTCCGAGCCGGATCAATCCTGGGAGACAGACGCCGAGTAACCTCAACACCCTCCGGTAGGGGGTGAATCTGTTTTAAGGACACCGTGTGCAACACGGGTTTCGGTTCACAAATCCATATTCAGTATTTCGGTTCTCATTTCGGTTTTGTAATTTCATTATATTATAATTCAGTTCTTGTGTAAATGTAATAGAATTCGTATTCTGGATTTCCGATTGAAACTTTTGGGTAACATTCCTAACCTTGGGGCCATTGGAGGATTTGTCCGGTCGTTAATTTGAGGGTCTGAAAATTATTTGAAGTGCGAGGAAGTTCGTTCGAACATCCCGGCTATTAAAAAAAAAATATTATGATGATAGTGACAGGTGAGAGGTGCATAGCAAGAAGTTGGTACGTGTTACCTACATCCAGCTCCCAGTTAGAGTATCCACATTGTAATAAGCAAATTGATATGGATAAACAAACTTAACAAAAATGCTAAGAAAACACATCACATTATAATAAGCAAAGTTACAAGTCTTTTAGCAAATAATCAAATTTCATCCATTCCATAACCAAACTTAACAACTTTTACCAATAACCAAAACTCAATAATCAAACCCAATAACCAAACTTAAAACCAAAAAACTAAAAAACACCCCACATTAGAATCGTCTCATCGAGACGAATAATTTGGTGTGATCGGGTGCGTGATTAAAACTCGTTTGCAATTGAACATAGGTGCATTGCGTATTGTGAGGTTTTTTTTTATAGGGATGCAAAAATAACCAATGTGGAGGTAAAATTTGTTAAGTTTAATTATGAACTAAATAGATAATCAAATGCTGACGTGACACATTTTGATTATTGAATTTGATTATTCCCATTGCGGATGCTCTTATGACACAGTTTAGGAGTTTTTAAGGAATGAAATTCTACCATCACGTGAGTGGTAATAAAAGCGTTTTCACTTTAATTAATCCGAGATCGGTGAGTGGGTAATATAGGCTCAATACAATCCTAGTCCTACGTTTAAGTTAATTAATTTGGTTAATCTTGATTATTGTTAAGAGTCCGTTTTAGAACACCTTCTTAAAAAATAAGTACTTATTTCACATTTTCAAACTTAAAAATAATGTAAATGAAAAATAACTTTTAAATTATTTTTGCACCGTATTAAAGATCTCAATGAGATCTTTCAAATAAAATTCATATTGCATATTTTTAGATTTCAATAAGCCCATTATTTTTGAACTTGAAATTGTCTTTTTAAAAAATAAGTACTTATTTCGCATTTCGGAACGGGGCTAAGTCATTAATTATAACAACTTTCATCTGCCCTTCCTCATTATTGCACCTTTCTTCCCGAATTTCCCACACCCGCATGAAAGTTTGTTGCAGCCCAGCACACGCTCCGCGGAGGAGTCTAAGGCTCCGTTCCAGAACACCTTTTTAAAAAATAAGTACTTATTTCACATTTTCAAACTCAAAAATAATATAAATGAAAATTTTTTTTTCAATTTTTTTTTTACCGTATAAATGATCTCAACGAGATCTATCAAACAAGATCCATATTGATAGAAAAATTATTTACGTAAATACTTAATTTTTGAGCTTGAAATTACCTTCTTAAAAAATAAATAATTATTTTCATTTCCGGAACGGAGTCTAACTCTTTCTCTGGAAGAGTTCTTTTTTTACAAATTCAAACCATTTGAAATACTTTTTATCGGTTTGGATGGAGAACAACATACATGTGGATCCGCCATTTGCTCTGTCTCCTCTCTCTCATGATCAGCCATGACTTTTTGGGAGCCTAAAGAAAAAAATTATAGACGAGGCTTTTTTTGTCGAATTATTATAAGAGGTACTAAAGAAAAGGGGCCCGTAAAATTCGTAATTTTTAGGGGCTTAAAGTGACTGCACCTTGATATTTAGCTCAAGACGGTCTCTCTCTCCCATATGTTTTGATCAGTAAAAGAAAAAATCTTATTTAATTTATCGAAATAATTAAGATGTGAAATTTCTACAATAGCCAAACTCGCCAAAATGCCCCTGCATCAGGGTCGCTAGCAGCTCGGTAATACCAATTGAGATTTTTAATTTGGTTAAAAAAAAAATGACTTGCTGAAGTAGAATTAATGGGACCAAATTAAAGAAAGAGTTGCTATATAATGCTATGACTTGCTCAAGTAGAAAATGGGTTTCTGATGTGGATCCCTAACTACAAGAGCATTCCGCAGGGACCGGAGGATGGTGTTGTGCCCATTCGGATCGTTCGTGTCGGCAATCAATGGTCAGGATTGCAGAGACGGTTAAAATTACGCACAATACCGAACAATCTGGACCATTAATTGCCAAGACAGAGATGGATGATCCAAATCAGCATAGCACCATCCACCAATCCATTTTGCAGTCTGAACAATAATTTTCAAAAACATACTAGACCATACGTTACTAGGACTTCTGGAGTCCTAATAAAACTTTGACGGAGTCGTCAGGATCTGATTTGATTAAGGAAACCATATTCAATACTTTTTTCAGTTGTCTGGGTCAGCTTACGTGAAACTCATCTAATTTCGGAGCTCTTAAATTAACGATCGGATAAACTGTTTAGTGGCCTCAAGGTTTGAAAATTTTGGCCTCTGTAAAATTCAAACATGAAAAATCATGGAGGATGAACACTTAAATTAGTTTTCTCATGTCCACCTGGGCACACTGGGTAACCATTTTTAGTACTTCGACAACGACGAGCAATCAGATTGAGATCATGTCCCCATGATTTAACTAAACCATGCACCTAATTTATTGCATGTAATAGGTTCGAACACGTAGATGGAAGCATTTCCAATAATATATATTTTTTTTTTAGGTTCGATGGTCACGGACTCACGGGTGTTTGAACCAGTTTACATGCACATTAACTAATCTCGGTCTGGTCAAAGGCATGTCATCCAAGCCGGGACTAGGGTACGTGCAAGAAATTACTTTCTTGCGGCTTGACTTAAAAAATCAATTCCTAACCAATTGTGTAAGTGCAAACCCACCAACCAATCGGACTAAATGTTGGGGCTATATCCAAATTAGTCCAATAATTAAGGAACGCCGTGAAATATGCGCTAAGGTAAAATGTATACCACCACGCACCATCCGTTTAAAATCAACAGGAAAGAAAATTAATTAATACTCCCTTCGTCCCTTTTTGAGAGCTCCATCTCGTAAATTTAATTTTTATGGAGGCATCATCATTTTTTTTATAGAGGTATCATTGTTACATTTTAAAAGTTATAAATTTTCCTACTTACCCTTCATAGAGATATTATCAATACATGCCCTTTTACTCACTAACTTTTCAAAATAAAATCTACTTTTAGGATAAAATGAAAAATGTACCTACTTTTATCAACTAACTTTACAAAATGAACATAACCCAAAATGAAATACTGAACTCTAAAAAATGAACAAAGAGAGTACATAAGTTAAAGTTACGATGTAATGGGTTCAATATTGTGTCATTCAAAATGTTACGTAGATTACAATTAGTTATCACACAATATGAGTTACTCCTTGTCTCCCAACCACCCAACAAAAGTGAATGATAATGTCCCTACCGCATAATTTGTCGCTACGTAAATGGTTAGGAGTACGACATATTCAACGTGTTCTACGGGAACATTGACACGTTGAGTACTAATTAGTCAAAGAATCCTTGAATAAGGTTTAAGCCCGAGGGTAAAGTTTGGCTTCACCAAAAGCTACCCCTGATAAAGTTTACTGAGGTAGGATCATTAAAAACTACTCCTAATAACGTTTACTAATCTTAACGATTCTCCTCAAGTAATGGAGGGCCAAAAATTTTGTTGACAAACTATCAAAACAACCCCGAGGTTCTTTTGCAAACTATAGATTGCCCTCTCACATTTGATAAAGTACAAATAAACCCCTATTGCGAAACAAATTACCTCTTGTTGTGATGTAGACGTTAGGAAATTTGACAAAATTTGTGTGACATCAACAATCCTAATTAGAATGGACCACATTGTCTTTTTGTAACTTGTGAGAGGCTGCAAATGTTTGAAAATAGCTTTTCACAGGCTACGAAAAGATAGTTTAGTCCATTGTAATTAGGATTTGATGATGTCAAATAGATTTCGTCGAATTTGTTAGCTGCTACATTACGACAAGGGAGTAATGTGTTATGTGACAGGGGGTATTTTCAAATTTCCCTAACTTGAGGAGGAAATCTGTAATTTTTAAAATCTCAGGGGTGATTTTAGTAATTTACCCAATAATTTTTGGATCTTGATAATTATATTGTGAAATACATCACACTCACGTGATGGTTGGGTTTTCACCGACCTCAAAAACCCTATGTTCATAAAATAAAAAGTTAAGAAAAATGAGAGTAGACAGTAGTGGACCAGTGGTCCATCTAGTTTAGAAATGGTCCATCGAGTATTAAACCTCATCGCGGGATTTCCCTCGTTAGAGCATCCACATCGGTCTCTATTTTTTTTTTTTTAGTAAAATTCCTTATTATTTCTCAAAAATAAAAAAAGAAATGGAAAATTTGGTGCCACACAAACAACGAAGATACTACTTACACAACAATCCAAACACAACAACTTGCACAACCTCTCACATATATGTGAGGTCTACACATAGTAGTGTGTGTGGAGTCCACATATATGTGAGAGGTTGTGTAAATTGTTGTGTGAGTATCATTTTTGCACAAACAATGCTGAAGTTTTCTCAAATTTGGCAAATGCAAATTCATTTGCCATATATATGGCAAAATTGATGGCAACATTGCCATTTGTGATTGAGAGAGAGAGAGAGGAGAGATGTGAACGCAATGACAAAATGACATTCAAAGATGAGAGAAAATATTGAGGATCATGTCAATCAAAAAAAGAAAATATAGAGGATCATATCTATAATACTATTCACCTTTTTAAATGGCATTTTTGTCCTTATGAGCCTTTTCTAATAAACTTTTATACCAACCATATATATACTTATGAGAGTACCAAAATAAGTTTTTTTTTTTAAATTCATAACGTGATTAATTTAGAGACAATGATTTGCGGTTGAAGTGAACATGAATAATAACCTCTATGATCACTTCGACTAAGAAATATTATTTTAATACTCTCGAATAGAGTGTTGGGTTGGAAAAACTCTAAAGATAAATTTGAAATTTGAAAAAAAAAAGAGAAAAATATAGGAGCACAGAGAAACACATACAAAGAGGATTGCACAGAAGTATCGATCGGTAATTTAGCATTCAAACTTTTTTTTGGGTGGAAGAAGAGTATGAACTTCATTAATGAAAGAGATTACTACCTACCGGTTGCATCTAATACTACTAGTAAAAGACAAATAAAATGAATGATATATTTCTTTTTCAGACTTTTTTTCCTGGAATTTTCCATCTGCATTATTTTTGTCTTCTTCAGTGAAGTTAGGACTGCCTCCCATCTTGGAGGCAACACATCACATGAAAAGGACAATTCAATTAAGAAACAGAAGAATCAAGAGGAGCAAACGGACCACTTTTGGGAGGTTGAAAATTTATTTACTAGTACTATATAAATATATACAGTATGAGCTAGCCTCTCCAAATTTTATATGGCTCAACCAATTTTCCAAAGAGCTTGGGGGGTTTGTGTTGTGGTCCTGTCAAGGCTAGGACACAATCGATATATGCTTTAGTTCACCTACTTTTCAACTGCATAAGACAGAAATCATTGAAATATTGGCCACGTGATATGTGTGTGTGTCCTCAAAAGTTGCGAGTTCGTTGATTTTATGCCGTTAAATCACTGGACTATTTTCGGTCGTTAATTTCAGGACATCAGAATACGTCGAGATGCATGTAAGCTGACTCGGTCATTTAATTTAAAAAAAAAAATCTTTTCGTTCCCACATCGTGTAAGCATCATCACATAGGATGCGAATAGAATTCCATAACATTTTTATATAACTATTACATTTTTATAAATTTATGTGAAGATGTTATGAAATTTGTCTATTTCATTGGTTGCATGCCGTTCACCCGCTGACCCGCACGTGGGTTGTGCATAAAACATTTCGGGAAAAAGACAGGCATTTTTTCAATCTCTTCTTCGAATACTATACACCACATAGTACAATATTTTGTACTGATTAGGTGAAGTCACAATATTACTCTTAGATACTAGGCAAAGAAAGCTGAGAGGTCTTTAGCCGAACAGCATTAGAATTGAAGTGCACTTAAATTGTAGGAGAAAGGAGGTCAAGAGTTCAATTCTGCTTAAGGTGCTAAGCTAAGTTTCATTCGCTAAGATTTTTGGTCTTTACCGGTTACCACAAAGCCAAAAGCTACATATATTGTTCCTTAGATTTTTTGTCCATACCCTATAGACAACACTACACTGTAGCATTTCCCAAACCAACCAGCCACCATAAAAACCTAAAGTGAAATGTTGATTTTGCCATTGAAGTTGGAGTGATGCTATATGTATCGACAGGAGGAGGAGAGAAATCGTACCGTCGGTGGGCCGTCTCCAGACACCAAACGGCCGATCCGAGCCGTCCAAAAATTCTTAAAAAAAACCCGATGGGGCTTACGCGAGAATCAACGGCATTTAAGGTGTGTAGGGTGCTTGATCCGAGCACCCTTTTTTCATGTATATACACGTATATACATATATACACAAAAAATGGTGCTCAGATCAAGCATCCTACACACCTCGGATGCCATTGATTCTCGTGAAGGCCCCATCGGTTTTTTTTTTATAAAATTTTTGGATGGCTCGGATCGGCCATTCGGCGGCCATCGGTACGACTTCTCTCCCCCGGTCAGTACTTATATCATTTTTGTTGAAGTTGTAATCATATCTTTTTTTCCAAATAAAAAATAAAAATAATTATTGCAAATGAATAAGTTCTTTGGATAAGGGCAAGAAGGTCATTTGGTTAATAACACTCATAGACACTAAAGTTAATAGAAACAACTTTTTAATAACTTATCGACACTAAAGTCAAAAAAGCCAACAAAATCCAAAAAGCCCTTAGCGAAATTTAGGCTGATTTTAGCCGAATGAAAAAAAGTACGAAAAGATAACATAAAAAAAAAAAAAAACATAATGAAGGACACTAGTCGCTTCTACATTTCACCTCAGGGAAAAAAGAAAAAAGCAGTGTCAAAATCAGTTATCATTAAAAGGTAAGACACAGAGAGATGCTAATTAATCATCTCAGATTCTTAAAAAGGAGATAGATACCCTTTATTTCATTTCACCACAATCATTTGAGGGCCAAATTGGTTGATAACTTAGTTTTGTCAAATATCATGCGTGGGGGTTGAATTATTTTCTTGTCTTCTTAACCAAAAAAGGTAAAGATCATGTGAGGGGTTGAATTATCATGTTAGGGTTAGGGTTTTGTGGGTCTGGATCTGTCGGGCGGGTCCTCTTTGGCCTGTTTGGTATTTTGGGTTTTGTTGTTTATTTTGGGTATCGGGCGTGCTTATTTGTACTCCTTCCGTCCTAAATTGGATGTTAATTTTTGATATCCGTGCCAATTTCAATTCCTTATATCTTTCAATATGGATATCAAAAAATATGCAATATGGATCTTGTTTGATAGTTCTTGATTAGTTCTATTATACAAAGTTTTCAAACTCATGAAAAACACTATAGATCGAAAGATATAAACAATGAAAAATGACACGAGTTTCAAAAATTGTCATTCTTTTTGGGACGGAGGGAGTATTATTTTTGGATTCCCGTGTTAGACCTTAGGGGCTGGGCTGGGTTTAGACCCATGTCATGTACTGTCCAACTTTTTGTTGGATTTTCCTTTTCCCTCTCCTCATTTTTAATAAATTTTTGCCTATAACAAAAAGATGTAGCCAAAAGCCAACACAGTTGCTGATAAAAAATAAAAAATAAAAAAAGCCAACACAGTCAACAGTTGATATTGCACCGTAAAAAAGGTTTGAAAAAACAGCACTCAAAGTAGAAAAAATGAAAACCACCATGTGGGTATTGAAGGGTAGGTATAAACACCTTTTAATTTTTCTTGGGATGCGAAATGAAAAACAATCGTGTTGTGACCAATGAGGGATCGGTTCAGCGGGACAGAGGGAAGTACAAGAGTGGGGAGGTCGAGCCTCCCTCAACCTTGTTAAAGTCACGGTAGTTATTGAGTGCAGAATACATATTAAAGAGTGGTTATGTAGTGAAAAATAATTACTCCTTTTTATGTATGTAGGTATGTTTTGCCGAGTATTAATAAAAAGTGCGTAGCTATATTTTTCTGGAATTTTCCATCTGCATTATTTTTGTCTTCTTCAGTGAAGTTAGGACTGCCTCCCATCTTGGAGGCAACACATCACATGAAAAGGATAATTCAATTAAGAAACAGAAGAATCAAGAGGAGCAAACGGACCACTTATGGGAGGTTGAAAATTTATTTACTACTATATAAATATAAACAGTATGAGCTAGCCTCTCCAAATTTTATATGGCTCAACCAATTTTCCAAAGAGCTTGGGGGGTTTGTGTTGTGGTCCTGTCAAGGCTAGGACACAATCGATATATGCTTTAGTTCACCTACTTTTCAACTGCATAAGACAGAAATCATTGAAATATTGGCCACGTGATATGTGTGTGTGTCCTCAAAAGTTGCGAGTTCGTTGATTTTATGCCGTTAAATCACTGGACTATTTTCGGTCGTTAATTTCAGGACATCAGAATACGTCGAGATGCATGTAAGCTGACTCGGTCATTTAATTTAAAAAAAAAAATCTTTTCGTTCCCACATCGTGTAAGCATCATCACATAGGATGCGAATAGAATTCCATAACATTTTTATATAACTATTACATTTTTATAAATTTATGTGAAGATGTTATGAAATTTGTCTATTTCATTGGTTGCATGCCGTTCACCCGCTGACCCGCATGTGGGTTGTGCATAAAACATTTCGGGAAAATAACAGATGTATTTTTTCAATCTCTTCTTCGAATACTATACACCACATAGTACAATATTTTGTACTGAAAAAGGAGGTCAAGAGTTCAATTCCGCTTAAGGTGCTAAGCTAAGTTTCATTCGCTAAGATTTTTGGTAGTTACCACAAAGCCAAAAGCTACATATATTGTTCCTTAGATTTTTTGTCCATACCCTATAGACAACACTACACTGTAGCATTTCCCAAACCAACCAGCCACCATAAAAACCCAAAGTGAAATGTTGATTTTGCCATTGAAGTTGGAGTGATGCTATATGTATCGACAGGAGGAGGAGAGAAATCGTACCGCCGGCGGGCCGTCTCTAGCCATCGGACGGCCGATCCGAGTCGTTCAAAAATTCTATAAAAAAAAAACCGATGGGGCCCTCACGAGAATCAACGGCATCCAAGGTGTGTAGGGTGCTTGATCCGAGCACCTTTTTTTCATGTATATACACGAAAAAGAGTGCTCAGATCAAGCATCCTACACACCTCGGATGCCATTGATTCTCGTGAGGGCCCCATCGGTTTTTTTTTTATAGAATTTTTGGACAGCTCGGATCTGCCGTCCGGCAGTCGGAGACGGCCCGCCGGTGGCCGTCCCCCGGTCAGTACTTATATCATTTTTGTTGAAGTTGTAATCATATCTTTTTTTCCAAAAAAAAATAAAAATAATTACTGCAGATGAATAAGTTCTTTGGATAAGGGCAATAAGGTCATTTGGTAAACACCACTCATAGACACTAAAGTTAATGGAAACAACTTTTCAATAACTTATCGACACTAAAGTCAAAAAAAGCCTATAAAATCCAAAAAGCCCTTGGCGAAACTTAGTCTGATTTTAGCCGCATGAAAAAAAGTACGAAAAGATAACAAAAAAAAAAAACATAATGAACGACACTAGTCGCTTCTACATTTCACCTCAGGAAAAAAAGAAAAAAGCAGTGTCAAAATCAGTTATCATTAAAAGGTAATACACAGAGTTGCTAATTAATCATCTCAGATTCTTAAAAAGGAGATAGATATACCGTTTATTTCATTTCACCACAATCATGTGAGGGCCAAATTGGTTGATAACTTAGTTTTGTCAAATATCATGCGTGGGGGTTGAATTATTTTCTTGTCTTCTTAACCAAAAAAGGTGGAGATCATGTGAGGGGTTGAATTATCATGTTAGGGTTAGGGTTTTGTGGGTCTGGATCTGTCGGGTGGGTTCTCTTGGGCTTATTTATTTTTTTGGACTTTGTTGTTTATTTTGGGTATCGGACGTGCGTATTTGTATTATTTTTGGATTCCCGTGTTAGACTTTAGGGGCTGGGCTGGGTTTTGACCCATGTCATGTATTGTCCAACTTTTTGTTAGATTTCTCTTTTCCATCTCCTCGTTTTTAATAAATTTTTGCCTATAACAAAAAGATGTAGCCAAAAGCCAACACAGTTGCTGATTAAAAAAAAAAAAAAGCCAACACAGTCAACAGTTGATATTGCACCGTAAAGATTTTCCGCTTGACCAAAAAAAAAATATTGCACCTTAAAAAAGGTTTGAAAAAACAGCACTCAAAGTAGAAAAAATGAAAACCACCATGTGGGAATTGAAGGGTAGGTATAGCACCTTTAATTTTTCTTGTGATGCGAAATGAAAAACAATCATGTTGTGACCAATGAGGGATTGGTTCAGCGGGACAGAGGGAAGTACAAGAGTGGGGAGGTCGAGCCCCCCTCAACCTTGTTAAAGTCACGGTAGTTATTGAGTGCAGAATACATATTAATGAGTGGTTATGTAGTCAAAAATAATTACTCCTTTTTATGTATGGAGGTATGTTTTGCCGAGTATTAATAAAAAGTGCCTAGCTATATTTTTCTTGAGGAACAGTATTCTTTAGATTAGATTTCATGCTTGAATTTCTAAACTATATGCAAAAAGGAAAGTGTTAGAAAACATGACAAGAAATCATGAAAGTGCCCTGAAACAAAAATGAACGGCTCAGATTTACAACACTGTCATGGATTTTATCAAGCCCCATGCAAAAAAAAAAAAAAAACTTAAAAAATTAACGACTATTTGGATATGTAAAATTTTAGGCTCTTGGTTTCCGCCTCTCCTCTAGACAAATCCTCGCTCCGTCCCTAGGGTCACTGGTTGGAAACTTGCATGGACTCAGTTTAAGGCACATGTTTAAGTTCCCATAGCCCGTCATTGGGGTTAAAGATACTCCTGACATCACCCACCCGTTGTGAGACCTTAGCTTCGATCCCTACACACTCTTGGCGGAGGTCACGCATACCATAAAAATAAAAATAAAGTTGCGGGACCATTTTAGCCAGCTAGCCAAGTCTGAAGGCCGGAACCAACGGTTCTGGTCTTCTAGTGTCGTTATCAATGCTATTTGACATGTTGTATCATCACGCAATAGATCTCTGATAGGGAGTAGGGACGGGAGTTTCACCACAGATTTTATTTTGATGATTCGAGCCTTCTGGGCCTTATTCGTTTTGGCGTCTGAAAAATCACTGCGCACGGTCTCTAATTTGTATGCACTTCACGTAGATTATTCACAAAGAAACAAGATTAATCATGTATTATGCTCTCTCTCTTTTTCTAGAAAATTGGATTACGTACGTTTTCTCAAAATCAAACTATTAATTGTGTCATCAGAAAAATGAATGTTATGCTATTATGCAATAAATGTTTGTAGGTTATACCGATTGCTCAAGGAACAATGATCTGTCCCATGAAATTTACAAAATGAATGATTTCCCGAATCATCGATCACTTATCTGAATAGCGCTCTATAGAAAAACTTAGTTATAGTTAATGATGCAAACGAGATGAGCCGAGTTTTGGAGTATTTGAGTTTGGCTCATTTACTAAATTAACAAGCTTAAAACTTGAGCTCGATATGCTGAGCCCGATTAATTAACTAACTGAACTTTTATAAACGAGCTGAGCCTATACAAACGGCCAAGCCGAGCCTCAGAGTGTTAAGCTCTACTCATTACTACACGAGCCTAAAACTATAAATTGAGCTCGGCTTAATTACTAAATGAGTCAATCCAGGCCGAGTCTCAAACTGCTCGCAAGTTGCTCGATCTGTTAGAGCTCTGGTTACAGCGCCGGATTTAAGAAGAAGGGTTCTTTGCCCCCTGAACTTTGTATGACCCCGGCAACTTTCATGTATGCTGTTTCTTTCCCAAACTAAAGACAAACCAATTTAAATAAGGAAATTGATTTTCGCGCTCCACTTTTCTTAATCTATGTTATTATCTTTCTTACAAAAAAATAAAATAAAAGTCTCTTAATTCTATGAATGTTGATCAAACAATATTTTTTGAACTCGAACATGCCCCTTGATTCGAGCAAAATTTCTGATTCTGTCTCTTAATTTTTAGAATGAGCCACCAAAGGGATTTGCATACCCAATCATTTGTTTTTCTTTTAACAAAAGAAATTAGTCTTTAAGGGATCAGATGACAAAAATTAAAAGGACTATATAAGGGCACAATGAGCAACAGACATCTCATCTAGGTTAGCACCATTACTCTCAACAATCATATGTCATACAAGACCTATAAAATTAACGAAACATGATTTGCGTACCACACTATTGTTGCATGCGGTGAAACGTACAATCGTTAAACCTGATGGATTCACATGTACAGCCATAGATATAACGTCCTGATATTTGGAACCAATTTTTAACAATCACATACATGGAATTTTTAAAGTTTGGAAGGAATGGACGCCTCAACCTCCAGTCTCTTCATAATTTCTTGTTTGTTAATTTGAAAGTCAGCTACTCTCTCTCTCCTTGTTTGTTAATTTGAAAGTCAGCTACTCACTCTCTCTCTCTCTCTCTCTCTCTCTCTCTCTCACATCATGCAAAACGTTGCCTGAAAGGGACATGACGGCTGGTTTGGAAAGGGAGATTAAAAAAAACAAAATAGTATGAGAGAGGCTGGACAGACAAAAGTACGCTATTAGTAAACGCGTGATTGACGTCTAGTGCATGTATTGCCACAAGCGGCAAGCGCTACCTACGTACGTACGGACGCATGGCTAAACGGCCCAAAATTAGCTTTTTCTATCGTACCGTGAAAAATGATTGATCATTGATTGAAGAACAATCTCATCACCAATGAAAAGAAATGCATCGAGTGAAACCTTCATATATTTTCTTCTTCTTTCTTTTTCTTTTTTTCTTTTTTCAGTGAGAGTGAAACTTTATTGGGATATCTCGAGAAAGTTACTGTCAGGAGTACGATGTGTATTAGTCCGTTGTTACTGTGTGCAGAGCGCCCAATCCGTGTAAGAGTAACTGCAGAGAGACTCCACTACGTCATTTTGGCATGATATAATTTGAATGCATGAACTCAAGTTTGCTAAAAGCGTAAGCCTTTAAGTAGATAGTGAGCTATCCGATATTATATTTATCAATTGTGGCACTTAACATTCCGCATGTTCTAACAATTACATCAAGAAATTAAATGGAAGCAAAGACGATTTGAGTCATGTTGTAAAGTTACGTAGAGCCTTTTGTCGATAGGAAGGAAAATAAAAAATGGTTCTCTAAATAGAGTTTTCAAATATAAAAACTCATCAAGCTGAATTAACAAGACGATGTCGTCGTCGTCTTCTTCTTCTTCTTTTTTTTAAATGGAACTGGCGTGTATGCAATCCCTTTCCCCTGAGGTAAGGCGTTACAAAGATAATGGAACTGGCTTATACATAAAATATGATCATCAAATGTGGTCACGTAAATATTATCGTTGGACCACTGTTAAACTCTGGGATGTGGTGCGTGTCGAACACAAGTGCATATGGCCTATGGTTTTCTGGATTTCCATAACACAAACAATCCAAAAGAGCTAGAAAAGAGTGAGGTTATGCCTGTGAGCCGATGAACTTGTTTACAGACACACCGAAGAATTTGTAAGTGGAGTGGTAGCCAAGTAATTGGCACCACGTACTCCAATGCATTTGATAGAGTTCAAACCTTATTAAAAAGTTGACTTTAGCCGAGGGAAAAAAAATTTGACACACCGGAGAAATTTCATATTTTGCAGTGATATTTCACAGTTCATAGACTAGTACTAGTTTATAAACGAACTTGCTTAATTACAATTGCTCCATCATCTGGTGGTCCACTCCTCCTCTGACTCAAAAAAAGATGCAAGTGTCTTGAGCTCCAAAGCTTCCTGTGGTTGAAGAGGGTAATCCCCACCCTTCCAACTTTCTTGCATTATTATCTCATCTGTTGAATTCCTCTGCAAGTCCTCAAAACCCGAGAGACGAAAATCCGAGTCGTTACTCCCTTGGTGAAACTTGTCGTTGAGAACGTCCGAAATCAACAGGTCATTGATGTCGAAATACGTCAAGAAGTTCGATGAATCGTCTTGATCAACTAGCTGGGGAGAAGTGGAATTAGGGCTCTCAGTGGGAATTGCTTCGTTTTTATTGACTGCTGGATCGTTTGGTTGTTGTGGGGCGACTGGTTTTGTGCAGCGAACGGCCTTAGTTCTGATCACATTGTGTTGTTCTGTTCCAGTGGCAAGTTTGATTGCAGGGGATTCTTGGTTTTTCGATTTCTTGTGTTTTTTCATGGAATTTTCAGTTCTTCGACATTCTGCGCTCTTGCTTAATTTGGTGTTCCAGTAGTTCTTGATTTCATTGTCTGTCCGCCCCGGTAGTCTTCCGGCAATGAGTGACCACCTTCACCAACAAAATCGGTACGGTAAAATTAACACGTCGCTTGTTTTTCTCTCCTTATAATTAGGTGGAGATAATCGCTAAAAATGTTTTCAAACATGTTTCTCCTGTCTTGTAAACGATACATAGCAAGGTTTTTAGATTGGGTAGCGGCAGTGGAGGTTTCGAATAACATGTAGCGAGAATTAGGTATAGTGATCGTGAATTTTAAAAAAAAAAAATTCTTTTGGCGCTTGAGCACCTTTAGCAGCCATAGAGGTCATGTAGCAGCCATAGAGGTCAAAAAATCAAAATGATATCTATCGGAAATCGGTTGATACAGATGTGAATTTTGAATATTAACTATAATGGTACGTAGATAATGTGATATTCTCATTTCCATGATGTTTGGAAAACAAATTAAGTTATGGCATTTTCCATCTAGTCATTAATTAAGGGAGTGTTTTCACCAACCTAAAAGTTGTGGACTATGATTTTTTTGTTTTGTCATTATTAAATTTTTTTTTCCGCTTTTCAGTTTTATGCCAAACTTTTATGTATTATTATTTTGTCTCGACGAGAGGAATATGAAAAGTAAATACATTTTGACTTTTACCCAATTTTTTTGAAAAATATCCATGAAAAAAGTGGAAAAACTAACTTTTTGAACGTTTTCTTGGAGAATTTCAAAAATAGTTATATAAAAGTCATAATTTTTTATTTTTTCGATTCCTCTTATCAAGACTAACCAATAATACATAAAAATTTGATACAAAACTAACAAATGCGAAAAAAAATTTAAATAATGACAGAACAAAAAAGTTGTACAACCCACAACTTTTAGGTTAGTGCAAAAACCCCTTAATTATTAATTATTTTTTGAAAAGCCCTTAGTGTTCATGACTGATAGTGACTTTGTCGACTTGAGCGTAAAATTAATCCGGAGATAATATGCCTTCTCTAACAGTACGTAGTTGACATTAAAAGTAAGAGACTTGTCAAATTACATATAGATTATTTCCTTATTCTGGTTTGAGAGAGAGAGAGAGAGAGAGAGAGAGAGGAGAGAGAGAGAGAAGAATACCTGTTACCAAGCAGCTTATGTAGTTTGATCATGAGCTCTTCTTCTTCATGAGAAATATCCCCTCTCTTAATGTCTGGTCGAAGATAATTGAGCCATCGGAGCCTACAACTCTTTCCACATCTCTTCAACCCTAAATCAATGACATGGAATTGCGTTGTTTCAACTATATATCAAGAGGAAAAAAGAGAGGAAAATAAAAAGTACTAATTGTCAAGTGTTGGGTTCGTGAGGCTTGAGTCGCCTTCGGATTGCCATTTCGCTAGCTAGCTTAGGTAATGTAAACCCTAAATTATCAATATTATTGAAAAAACGCGTAAAAATCTATGTATCTTATCTATTTGCGTTCTCTACATGATTGGCCGATTTCATCAGGGAAAAAAAATGGACAATTCTTCTGTCGTTAAAGAAAGAAAAATTACATTGGCAGTACTTACCAGCTCTTAGAGGCAGGTCTCTCCACTTGCCTTCTCCATGGGTGTTAACGTAATTGGTAAGGATCTTGTCCTCTCTAACTGTCCATTTCCCTCTGTTCAGTCCTTCCTTTGCACAGCATGGTTTTCTTCCCATTCTCTTTCTCTCTCTCTCTCTCTCTCTCTCTCTCTCTGAAGCTGGTTTTGCTTCTGCAATGAGACGGTTGTAATCTATTTATACTGTGTGGTATTGTTTAAATGAGTGGCAGTGATAGTAATGCCACAACATTAAATAATAAAGATAACAGTCCAAAAGTGTTTTAGACAGTTTCGAGTGGTTATTGCTGTAAAGAACTTGTTAGTGGCTGAGCCGTGAATAAATTTCTATCATCATTAAATAATTAGGCTTATAGGGATATATTTTCATTGTTTGAGCCCATTGAAAGCGAAACTTCAATCTAATAGTACTGGTTTCATCACATGCTTTTTTCAGGGCCAATTATTTCCATATTGCTCAAAATCAATTCATCTGCTCTCATTTTTTACAAGAGAAAATTTTCTTTACGAAGGTGCTGTAAATTAAGATGTTAATGAAATTTTTTCAGGGAAGAGTTAATTGTGATCGGTCATAATTGAAAACGAATCTCAGCTATTAATTGTGCGAATAGACGGCTGAGATTGCGGCGCTCCGCGAAAAAAATATCTCTTTTGACAATTCCACCGGTAGAATGCAATCACCATCCAGACTGCATTCACATTAATGATAATTTACACTCGTACGCTGTCATTGTAATTAGGGCAAAATCCACTTTTACCCCCCGTGGTTCGGGCCATATATGAATATACTCCCTATGGTTCAAAAGTATGCACATGACTCCCTGTAATTTTACAAATGGGCGAATAGACCTCTTGCCGTCATTTTTTTTCATCCATATTAATGGAGATATATCTCATACGTCTCTAGAATATAATCTGAGTCGTTCATAATGTATTAAATAAAGAATAGAGTATCTTTGTAAAAATTCATCTCAATCAGGCATCAATAGCCCAGTGATCTAGTTTTGGTAAATTCAAATTTGACATTTTAATTTCATAATAAAATCGATTCGACCATGAAATTTTGCAATTTTTGATGGACTTGAATTTTGGCAAAGATGTAGTACTCATTAAACTCTACAATATCAACCATTCAGATCCAATTTTTGGTATAGGGGATGGTTTGGTTAGATTTAAAAAAGAAGAAGAATCAAGGGAGATGATGAGGGCATATCGATCTTTTAATATTGTGTCCATTAATATGGATAAAAAAATATGACGACATGGGGTCTATTCACATATTTTTAAAGCCATAGGATGAAATTAATTTTCTTTTCATAACTCAGAGTTTCTGGGCCAACTTGTGCGCGTGCACCTCGTGACTAATCTCTGATAACCAATCTTAATGTCCGCTAGCAGGCGCACTCAATTGAAGCCGAAAGAATGGCCCGCATGAACAGGCCCCATTAGAATAGATTAATTGTGCATTAGAAGCTTCAAACCTATAACCTAAGAAGAAGCAAATTCTTAGTCTCAGATCTTTACCACTGAACCAACTCCAAGAGTTAAGTCGGTGACCTTAATGTCCTCAACTGTTAAAGAAATTATGAAAATGGTCCCTCAGAATAATCCTCTAAAAGTGGATGTTGTGTCCAATAACAAAGCAATTAGTCTTCAATTACTTTCAGATGGATCATGTATATTAATTTTAAATGAAATGATACAAACTGTATTCAAACCAATGGGTCTCACTAGCCATCATGCAGATAGGAGTCCACAAAATTTTGTTGCGGAACCCAATTGGAATTTTAAGGAAGGTTTTTGAAAGTAATGAGTAGAGAGATAGATAAAGAAAATTTTAAAACTCCAAAACGAACAATTTTTTGGCTAAATGGGATTTACGTGATTTTGTTCCCGGCCAAATTACAAGATAGAAATGGTGTTTGAACGATGGTTACAGGGACAGAGAGGTGGCCGTGGATATTGAGGGGTGTTTGGGAACCTATTTTTTGGCTTTTCATTTTCAGCTTTTTGGCTTTTTGGATTATGGCCAGAATGTATTTTGAGTATGGTAGGAGTGTTTGAGAGATTTGTGCAGAATGTATTTTGAAATTGTAATAGTGTTTGGTACGTAGATGATTGTCGAAAATGAATTATGGGTTAAATTTTTACCATATTGCCCTTTGTCTTTATTATTTTCTTATAACAGGTGTAAACATGCCACATTCGTTTTATTATTATTTTAATTTATTATTCAATAGTTTAGAATGTTATATGTTTATTATTCAAGTCTCTCTCTCTGGGTGTAGCCGTCTGGTGTGAAGTGTGAACAGGTGAGGAAGAAATATGGAGGGGGTAAAATTGGTAAAATGAAGGGAGAAAAGTGGGTATTTTGGTAATTGATCACAAAATAGGAAAAGCCAAAAATGTGAAAAACACCTCCATACCTGATTCTGAGTTTTTGCTTCTAAACCAAAAAACCCAAAATCCATTCTCCCAGAATTCATTCTCATAATGGAATGTCAAACACCCAAAATGAGAAAATAAAAATCTAAAAATAGGAAAATGGGATTCCCAAACACCCCCGACATATTCTAGGTTCCTTGACTAGAGTAGTTTTTTTTTTTTTTTTGATCCGCTTCGACTAGAGTAGTTTGTCTTCATAGTTTTTGGAGGTCAAATCTTCTTTATCAAAAACGGACGAGCACCTATATTCCCGTGTAATTTTAGTTCCAAAATTGCACAAAAGTCTCGTACTAAGCTCCTGAGAACAGAGGCACAGATAGATACTTTTAGGTATGGGGTGTTATTTTTGTTGGAGTACTAGATGCTCATGCCCCCTAGCTATGACCTCTTAACTGTTTATCTTTATCTTTGAACTTCTTGCCTTTTCTGCAAAATAATAAATTGAGTCTCACTATTTTTTTTCCTATAAAAAAGAAGAAAATACTACATTTTTTTTAGAAAAAAAAAAGAAAAAAGAAGATGGCAGAGGATCAAAATGGAGAGATTATTCAGTGCCCTTGAGGCACCACGTGACGATGTCCTAGGTCTCTTCCCCCCACACATTATTGTAAGGTTCTCATACTTAGTCTCTGATTCTATATAAATGTGTGATTGAGGAGAGGTCTGGACATCACGTGACGGTGTCTCAGGCGCATTGAATAATTTTTCTCCGGGATCTGGATTGATTCTGTGAAGTGACTAATTATACAAATTGTCTGTACAATTCAACCTAGGGGGCCCTATAGTTAATTAGGCTTGTCTCGGACCATGTGTGAGACCATTTAACTTCGGTTGCGACCCCGATCACCGATATGTCCAAGAATCAAGGATGGAGCCAGAGCTAAGAATAAATGATGGAGCCAGGAGGAGGCTAATAGGGGCTGTCGCCCCTACAAGTATAAAAAAACCCCTACTTTTACATTGAAAACAAATTTTTTATCATCAAAGAAATTTTTTTGATATTCATATATTCACTACCTTACACAAACATTCTGGCTCAGAGGGCCAAGAACCCTCCACCACCACCACCACCCGTTAATATGGAGTACATACACTTGATACTTTTTCTTGAAAAGACACTTGATACTAGAGTATCACATAAATTTGTGGTGGTGAAAAAACATGGTACATCACTTGGCGATATTTATATATGGAAATGAATAGCCTTGCTAGGAAAACACATGAACCACATGAAAATTGACACACACACACATTAAGGGCAATTATTGGGTACTCCCCTAGCCCCCACAAATGACAGATTGCCATCACAGAATGTGGGTTACTCTTTGTCTTCCAATCATCTAACAAAAATTAAGGATCGATAATGTCCATATAACATGACTTGTCGTTACTTACGTAAATGATTGAGAGTACAACGAAAACAACGCCACGCGATACCCCGGAAATGTTGAATAATTGCTCCACAAAGTCCCATACACTGCACGGTACGTGCTTTCATTTGGACTTCGTCGGTAGAGTGTTTGTGTGTGTGTTTGTATACTCTGAGTTTCTAACGACGTTGGGTTTGTGATCTGTAGTAACCATTCGTTTTTGGAAGAGCTGTAACTATTCCACGGCTGCAGCTTCTCTCTGTTCTTGGGAGTGGTGCAACGGTATGGATCAGGGGGCGTGTTGCCCCTTTGAAGGGATGCACCGTGCTGCCCCACTGGGTGCGGTCCGCTCCGGTCTTGCTCTAACTGATCAGAAACGTTCCACATCGTAGAGCTCGTTAAGTAAAACAAGATAGCAAAAAATAAGCTTGATCATGGGTTCCAGTAGTTTTGATCTAGTATTTCGGATATATTCTTTTCAAGATAAAGGTGTTTCGATTAGGCATTCTATGATCAATAATTCTCTAAAACAAACACTTACAAACACACTCATATCTTTTGGTGTGTGGCCCACACGCACTGGAGGTGTAGTGTGTGTGGGTATCAATGTGAATATGAGTGGATTTGTGTAAATGTGTGTGTAAGTGTTTGTAGTTGTATAATGATTGTTCTATGATATCCGATCGAGCTAATTTTTTTGTGTACTTGTTTTACTCAATGAGCTTTACAAATTAAACGTGTTAACGAGCTCTACAAAATAAATATTTCAACAAGCTCTACAGAATGAGACCAGAGCAAGCCCCACTCGGTAGGGTAACTGTAGAGACCCGTAATTTCATCATTTAATTTTTGGTATTTATAATGCAATTGGTCTATAAAAATAAAATGTATATATATATGAATTTAAGTTTTGAACAAAATGTTGTTAATGTGTGAGGGTGTATGAGTTGGGGGTTATAATGTGATGTTTGTTGAATAGAGGGGTGTTAGTGCATTGGGGCTATATGTATCAACACACACAAAGAGAACACTTCACTTTCCCCTTTTCTTTTTTTTTAGCCGAAGCTCTCTCTCCCTCCTCCCTTTCTCTCGGTCTCCTCTCTCACTCCCTCAACCAAATTCTTGCTACTCCACCATCAATCCTTGAAAACCCACGCACATCTCTTCATCCTCGGCCCTCGGATCGCGTGGGAAGAGCTCAGTGGAGGCATATTTCGGATTTGGAGGCTAGGGTTTGGTTTGAGCTCAAAGCTTGGTCTTGATACTTGAGGTAGGGATCTCCTGCCTTCTTTATATGTGTTAAGTGTTGGTTTGATGTGCAAGGATTAAGTTTGATCATCTATTTTGAGTCTTGAATAAATCTAGTGTATGCTGAAAATTTCGTGGGTTCTGGTAATCTGTCTTTTTGGGGCCTTTCTGCTAGGAATTAATTTTTGGTATCTTCATAACTGTTAAAGTACGTTTCAATACGAAGATTTCGGTACCAAGATCATGCAAAACCGATAATCACACAATTAGTTATGAATTTTTGAATACTGGCTGTTTGCTGGATGTGCGAATCTGTGCGTGGCTGTCTTCTTTTAACTTTCTGGGCATGACGAACATTTTGGGTGGCTTTGGGTCTTTTACAGGAGGTGCATATTTAAGTTAAGAAGAGATTGGCATTGGAATCAATTAATTTGGTTAAGTATACAATTTTTGGTGAATTTCTAAAGCTGGGTTGGTTGATAGGTGCGAAAATGGTTGCGAAACTGTTTTTCTTTTGATTGTTGGGTTAATCTCCTCTCGTTTCTGAACCTGGGATTTTTACTGAGCGTAGGGCTTGTCGTGGTGCAACTTTTGGGTTTGGTTTTACTATTTTTGGGTTTAAGATGAAAGAGTTATGATTTTTCAATCAATTTTACTTATTCCCGCGTAGAATCTGACAGCACCGGCGGACTTAGGTAAAATGGCCATAACTCCTAGCTCGGGACTCGAAACGACACACCGTTTGTTTTGGTAGAAACTAGACACATAGAGCTTTCCAACGATACATCCCATGCATCATGGGTATGTCCGAGCGATAACAGATTTGCATCCAAAGTTGACTTAAATCCTGCCTTTGTACCAGTTTTTACTGTTATGTTGGAGCTATAATTGAAAGGCCGTAGTTAAGTTACCCGAACTCCGTTTTTGATGTATGATCTATGGATTCAAAGGAGAAGTCTACTTTTCAATGGTTTAAGGGTCGTCCTTGAATTCATGTTGTTTAATTGGATATGGTCAAATGTAAATGATTAATTTCGCCAATTCGATATGAGGGGGATACGATGAGTTGATCTAGGTGACTAAGTGTTGGTTAAAGAGAACTAGAAAGGATAAAGTTGATGTTTTCATTTGAGATATGATGAGGTGGTAGGATATATGGATTTCAAGGAAAGGTTTGGGAATAAAATGGAATATGAATAGTGAAATGAATGGTCCGCTTAGGCTTTGATTGTTTGACTTGCTTCCATGAGAATGAGGTCTTATAGGATTGATTAACACGTCGGGTTACGTATTGACTAATGATTAGTTTGTTAATGAAATAGAAAATGAGAAGTGTAACAGTTGCTATGTAGATAAGTATGAGTTTCTTGCACGACATTTGTACAAACGATACAATTGAGAATGTGAACGATGCGTGAACTTTCAAGGCCTAACCTTCAAGGTGGGTGCTTGGCAGGGGAAGCGGGTCCCATAACGCCCGGCAGGAGCTAACGCTCGTATTGAACTTTCAAGGCCTAACCTTCAAGGTGGGTGCTTGGCAGGGGAAGCGGGTCCCATAACGCCCGGCAGGAGCTAACGCTCGTATTGAATTTTCAAGGCCTAACCTTCAAGGTGGGTGCTTGGCAGGGGAAGCGGGTCCCATAACGCCCGGCAGGAGCTAACGCTCGTATTGAACTTTCAAGGCCTAACCTTCAAGGTGGGTGCTTGGCAGGGGAAGCGGGTCCCATAACGCCCGGCAGGAGCTAACGCTCGTATTGAACTTTCAAGGCCTAACCTTCAAGGTGGGTGCTTGGCAGGGGAAGCGGGTCCCATAACGCCCGGCAGGAGCTAACGCTCGTATTGAATTTTCAAGGCCTAACCTTCAAGGTGGGTGCTTGGCAGGGGAAGCGGGTCCCATAACGCCCGGCAGGAGCTAACGCTCGTATTGAACTTTCAAGGCCTAACCTTCAAAGTGGGTGCTTGGCAGGGGAAGCGGGTCCCATAACGCCCGGCAGGAGCATTCGCTCACGAGAACATAAATGAGAGTTTGAGGACGAAAGACAATTTTGAAGGAGGAGCAATTAATGTGGAACACCGATGACGCTATTGGTAACTTATGACGAAATTCAAAGGAGTCATGTTCATTCTCTACTAGAGTTGTTATGTTTTGTTTACCTTAAAACATGGAGTTGTGGTGTATGAAAAGGATTTGGGATTTGGGATTTACGGGTGAGTTTCCTTATTGTCGAGGTGCGGTACTATTCGATGTGTCATTGTTATTTCGTACTCTAACTATGCATAGTGTGTGTATTCTTGGTGAGAGGTTGGCTCGTTATTTGAGACAAGAAAAATGATGCTTCCATTAAAGAACTCAGATTAACCTTTAGGTCTCTGAAATGTGTAAATGAAAAAAAAAAAAAAAAAAAGCAAGGGTTGATTTGGGTAACGCCGTAACTGTAAGCTTAGATTTTAAAAATATTTGCGTGTGTAGGTGAGAGTGTCTATGTTTGAGAAATGGAGTTAAATACTTCCCAGCATGAGTATGGTATTTTGAGTTTCACTTTTGATAAAACAAATATGCTTTTGAAAAATGTTTTTCCTTGATGTCTGTCTTCACTTGTGCATATAATTTAGGTATGGATATCTCTACGAGCTAGTGTAGCTCATTCTATCCTTTCAGGTACTCGTCATGACACTTAGCTTGGATTGCATGGAGCGCATATTGAGACGTCTCTTGAGAGCTTCATTGAAATCATTAAGGAGGTGTTTTATCATCTAGTCTAATTCATGTTGTGTACTTTACTCACAATTGAAGGTTGTATCTTTTGGTTAGAACATATGTAAAGCTAGGTATAAACTCCTCTCTTTGATTATTGTGAAGCCCTTTTAATGGAATACGTTTGGGAGACTTTATGTAAAAAAAAAAAAAAATTAGAGAGAAGAAGAAGAGACTTTGATTCTTTGTTTGGATTGGCTTGACATTTAATGGTAAATATAGTTGAGGAAAAAGATTTTTGTTTACAGAAAATATATTATTATTTTAGTAGAAAATCGAGGGCGTGACAGTAACACCCCCCGTGATTCCGTTCTGGCTGAACCCTTGGTTAATGGAAAAGCCTTTAAATGAAGGAAATTGCACGGTACGTGAGTCTCTCTCAAAACGACTCCAGTAGGGTAGTTTATTTTCTAGAATTAAACGATTTTCATGCTCTCCATTTTACAATTTTTACTTCTTCTTTTTTTTTTTTGTATTAATTTACAATATTGTCATTGAATATGTGAAAATGCATATTAACAAAGGGCAAAATAATAAATTCATGTCAATAAAGACAAAAAAAAAAAAGTGAAGATTGTAAAAACGAGAGTGTGATAATCACTCCCTTTTTAACACGGCAAGAAGCACATGGAGAGAGGTGAGAATCACGACAAAACTCTCGCTATTTCGGGACACACACTTATCACATGGGCAACCAAGATACCATACAATATTTTACATAGGAATCTAAACAAACATACTAGATCCCCCCCCACCCAACCCCCAAAAAAAAAATAAAGAATAAAAACAAAAGATGCAATTAATAATTCTGGACTAAAATTTTGTACAATTTTGTTTGTTTCTCTCAATTTGTTTGCCAGGCATGTGCAAGGATGTTAACGGAGTTAGACAAGGCGCGCGTAAATTGGCCGGCCATGAACATCCGATTATTAAAGAGATGAATTTATCATGCATGTTTGTCACATATGCACTATTTGCAAAACAAGTACGTATCTTCTTTTTCATTTAGCCCTCGTCGTCCTGAGGAGGCCTTGTTCGTTTGGGAGACTCAAAACCCCAGAGCACAATCTTCAATAAATTATCTACATGTATCTCTCTACACTCATTACTCTCAAACATCTCCCTCAAAGCCCAAAACGAACATGGTTTATTTGCAACGATTGGACTTTGTAAATCAGAACTCATCATTAATTAATATTTGAAAGATAACAAAAAGACTTGTTAAGAGGAAGGTATGTGTATATCTTCAAATAATTGTTTTTTTCATAGTCTAGATAGTACTTGTTACTTCCTACTATGGAGAAGAGTTATTTGAGCATTATATATTGAGAGTCATTTTCGTACTTGATAGGTAATTACTACTAATGATTAAGAGCATTATTAATAAGAGATAGATATGCTCTAATGTGATGGTTCAATAATATGGTGTCGCAGTCTCAACCCTATGGTCTAGCTATCCTTCAATCTGTACATGGTTTCACCAAACCCTAATGCCCTCATCTTGTGCATTTCTCACCTACTCGATCTCTAAAATAGTACGTAAAATGTGAGGTGAGGGAGGATCAGTCTGCCCAAATCAGAGTACGTCCTCATGTTTGTCCAATGGAGAGTCCTATTATTAAGAGAGATTCATGTAATAAGACTGGGAAATTACACTTTACACCATAAGATTTTTTCCAAAAAGCCTAATGCGAACTTCGGTCTGGTATTTTTTATTTTTTTATTTTTGCTAAGTTTTCATCGTAATCGGAACTTTTGAAACATCTCGACGAAAGGAATTAGAAAAGAATAAAAATATGGACTGAAGTTGAAAAAAATTCATGTAAGATCATATTAAAAAACAAAAGTACCAATTGTGTAGTAGTATTACTTTTTTTTTTTCTAGTGAATTTTTTCGCTTTTGTTTATAATTTTTTACTTTTTTAGAATCATCTTGTTGAGATGAATAATTAATCCAAAAAATATATTGCGAATCTAGTAAAATTTCAGAAATGACGAACAAAAATACCAAAATAAAAACCTAAGAAGAAAGGATTATGATTTGAAAGTAGATCCACTAAACAATGGGAGCTAGATATATAAGCATTATTACAGTTAATTAAAAATCAATAAAGATATGTACACAATATCTATATAATAAAACAGAGCTGTGTTTGAATCCAAAGACAACCAACGCTCCAGATTTATCCCTTCCTTCCTCATAAATCAACGCCCTCCATTCTAAAAAATGACATGCCCTCCATTCTACAATGGCATTTTGGTAGATATTTGATCCATCCAAGGGTTATCATAAACCGCGTATCGTGGGAAACCCTAGCTGCACCCTCACTCTCCCGCTGGCCTTTTTTTGTGTGGTCTCTCCCGCTGTCTCCCTCTCCCTCTCTCTCTCTCTCTCTCTCTCTCTCTCTCTCTCTCTCCGATCGACCCACCACCATAGACCCACTGAATCCCAGTCGCTCCTTTCTGGCGATCCCGATTGGACACCATTAACACCACCGACCGGTGCAACGATCACCACTGTAACCACCACTGTTCGAGGTTCCCAGAGTTCGAATCGATGGCATGTAGTTGTTCTTCTCCCCAAACGGTTTGTAGATCTTTACATCTTTCACTAAAAAAAGTATGGGTTTAGGGTTTGTTAATTCCCATGGCATAGACTGAAAAAGCACCGATTACATACTTGATTCATATTGTCGTAGGTACGAGTACTTCTCAGGTTTGGGTTTTTCTCTTTCCAAGGGATTTCTTCTATTTCCGAACACCGCTAAAGTAGTGGAACAGCCGAGGTCAAGGACTCAAAGGTAACCACTCTTCCACCATCACTGGTAAACAAATGGGTATCATGTGGATTTTATTTTTCATTATCGCTTTCCATTTGCGTAAAGATTTGATTTTTTGGGTTTTTTTTTCTGCTTCTTTATCCTTAAAAATAAGACCAAATATAATTTTTTTTAAAGTTGTTTTTAGAGTTTTAATTGAGCTTAGCGTTCAGTTCTGTTGTTTCAACATGAGGAGCATAAGTTAGCTTAGCGTTCAGTTCTACTGTTTTTTATTCTTGCTTATGCATACTTCCTGGCTTCACATTTCTTTGAATCTAATTGGAAACTTACCCTTGCTTAGTTTCTTCCTGCTCAACATTGACTGAAGTTGAGTGTTGTACTAAGTTGGTTTTTTGAAAAAATAATACGAAGTAGTTTTTATGCAGGTAATCTATGCAAAAGTGTTTCTTTAGGATTGATAATTTCATCTGGCGACAAAAGCTTTGGAATTAACCAAGTCCATTGGAACTTTCAAGCCATTTAGGATGGGCTCTAAGAACATGTACATACTTCATGGCTGAGGAGACATCTTTGCCTCTACTCCAGTTGGTTGATGCTTGAAGATTGCGTTTCCTTCTCCATAGTCTTTGCGAAAAAATTGTATTTCTTTTAATTTGGTTTGTCTTCACTACCTTCTTTCTCCCGTTAGCTTATAAAAAAGAAAAGGACCTAATCATTGTTAACTACCCACTTTGCAGATTGTGAAGGATGCCAATCTAGCCTTTAACTCCTTTCAAAAGTCTGCAACGACTTGCCGACATGGATAACGTGACTATTTTTGGCCAGGTAAGATGTTCTATAATTTTGTAACGAAACAAATTGCTTTCATATAATTTTCCAATAACACAGTTTTATTGCTCAACAGAGATACGTGAATTGAGGAAAATGGTAGCCAAGTTTTCTTTTTCTATTTTAATAGGTACAACACAGTTTTATAACAACTTTGATGTTATGAACTCTACTCTGCAATTATTAACAGAAAAATCGAAGGCAAGGAGAAATGGCTCAACAAAGACAAAATGCAACCACAAAAGGCAAGGAAAAAGATAAGGCAATTCGTTCCGACGGAAAAGAGAAAAATTGGGTATGATTCAAAGAGTTGAGTAGGTCAATAATCTGTCATATTTATGGGACTATGCGAACAGAAAGATCATTCCATATAATATTTTTGGCAGTAAGTTCTTTGGATATTTGATCGGTCTGTACGCAAATTATAAATTTAGTGATCTTCTGTGTCTAATGGGAAGAATAGATTTGGATCTAATTGGACAATAGGAGTTTTTAATGGTTTGAGAACAATAGGTTTGTGTCTAATGCCGTTATATGTAATTTGAGTAGGCAAGGACAAATTGCACATCATAAGTAGAAAAATCATCCCTTTCTCCCACCTTTAACATTTGTCATTTGATAAATTCAGCTCTTGCCAGGTATAATTGGTTGATTATAATAACCATCCAATACTGTCATCACCAGCGCAAAGATCAGCACTTTGCTTATCGGTGGGTAAGTTTTTAATCGCACTCTATGTTGGGCATTGATTATGAGCTTCAGTTTACTAATCTATCCCTTATCTTCCCTCTTTCTGGTAGACCCTAATGACTCTGTGGGTTCATTTCTCTTAATTTCTAGCCGGGATGGATGGCTTTAAAATTCCATTTGAGGGTTTGACCTTTGAGTTTTTTTTTACCGCATTCCAGGCCATATAAGTTTTTTTGAGGATCCATTTTTTTCATTTGTCAATACCTCAGTTGAACTATGTTGGTGGATTCTTTGGTATCATCAAAATCCTATTGTGGTAATTTGATGCAATTGAAAATAGTTTCCAATACTCCGGAGTATAAGTAGCAGTGAGTTCATGAAAATCCTATTTGTTATGGGTTATAACCTTTTTTTTCTGTTGACATGGTTGATTCATATGCCTTTGGCCCAGTTTTGCCCCTCTATTATAACTTACTGTAATATTCTGCTCCAAATTTTTTTTTTGTGTAATACATTTTTTATTGTAGAATACGCTTATTCTTTTTTCTTGATTATGGAGTAGACTTATGTCCTACAACACAATCTGTCTCTGAAACATCCTCACCCATGAACAAAGCTCTCTCCAAGAGCTCCAGCACAACATCTTATCGATTTAACGGGAACAAAGCTCTCTCTATCCAAAAGTTTTAGGGCCCTGATAATCCTCACCTTATCATTAGCAATAGCGGACAACCTTCTTATTGATTGGTAACTTTGTTATCCTAATATGTTAATTGGGCATTGATTATGAGCCTCAATCTATTCAATCAAGGTGTCTATTTTTAACTCTAGAAGATCAACTATTCAAACTTTTTTATGGCTATAACATAACGGCTCTTTCGATGAGCATGGCAGATAACCATTAAGCGCAACTGCTGATTCGATATTTTATTCCTGCTCTGTCAAGAGAATTATCCTATTGCTTTTAATTTTATCTGAGGCTTATTGATGTTAATTGTCTTGATGCTTCAACTATGTTTAGTGTTCTGCTTAGATTAACTACATCTGGATACTTGACTGTGTATAGATGAGCAATGCCTATTTTCAATGACCAACCCTTAGTTCAGTGACTAGCTTAGTAATCTTAGTTTCATAGTGTTGTTTTTGAAAATACCGAGGACATGCATATTGCATACATCCATTTTCCATTAATGAGATTTGTAGTGATGCTTAGCTAGGGTCTTGCTATTAAATCGTTTACTACCCAACTTCAATCTTTATTCATGCAATCCATTAGTTCTAGAAGAGTTCTTATTTTGGTTTGGTTTGGTTTTTGGTTTTTCAGGTATGATTGATTTTGAAGACCATAATAGCCGTGATAGGATTGCTGGGTCGTAATTATGGGTAGTTACGGTAGTCAGTTAAAGTTGACAGATTGTATGGATGCCTTTAGGCATGGATAAAACAATGAAACTCTATTATTTTTTTTGTTTTTAGGTACTTTTATTCTTTCATTCTTTCCGAGTTGTCATAAATATGTGCAAGATTAGTTGGACTATTTTTTCTTACATGAAGATATTTTATGATTCTTTCATTCTTTTCGGGTACTTCTATTATTTTATGAATATGTTTGAGTTATTATTTTTTGCATAGTTGAATTTGTAAGACAGGGGATGATATATTGCACACAAGTTCAGTATTTATTTACATGTGCTTATTTTTCGAGCCGTATATGGCACGTGAGTTAAGTATTTATTTGCATGTGCTAATTGTTCGAGCCGTGCCTTGAGGCACGGGCATGCGCTAGTTCTCACATAAGTGTGGCCTATCGAAATTGACAGACGTACAAAGTTCTACCATCTCTTCTAAGAGCAATCGCATCAGATTCTTTAGATTTTGGACCAAATTACACCTTAAAAATCCACTTTATTACTTTAGCTGGTCATTTTTACAATGTCCACTGCATTAGACTATTTACTCTCACTCTCTTCTTAATTAAATATTTGTATTTAGCATAAAATGATTAGAAAAATAAGATCTTTGCACCGGTTCAAATGAATTGAAGAATAGAGGACTTAACTTTTTAACCATATTTTTTATATATGAAAAATTATGTTTAAAAATTAAGTGCTCCAATTTTCAATCTATTTGAATCGGTGCGAAGATTTTATTTTTTTGATCATTTTATCCTAAATGGTCATAATGAATTTTTGGCTCTAGGTCTTTCAATGAGCACCCTAAGAGAGCCTTAACTCATATGATGAGAGCCTTACCGATATCGAATTGAGCTAATTTTTTTAAGGAACCTATACAAAAATATTTTAAGAATGACTTGCAGTTTGAATCATCTTTATTGGATCCGTAATGGATCCAAATAAATATTAAACGTTGGATGAACAGTACGCATTTCACTATTGCTAGAGGGGGTTCGTTGCTAAAACAAATATTTTATTTAGAAATGAGTGAATAGTGCCACGCTTCTCTTAAAGAGGCACTGTAGCAAACATTAAGTTGACCCAGCCAATGACGAGGCTGATAAACATGTATTTTTAGGGTAATAGCTCGTTAAAGTAACGTAAAGAGCCAAGCAAAGAGTCTAGTACAGATGCTCTAAGTACATGGATTGGTGTTAGGACAGGATTCACTTAGGTCTTTTATGGCATTCAATATTTTCTTTGTGTTAATTTGTTTTTAAAAGCGAGAGCTGCTATTGGTACCGACCGGGCCATAGGGAAAATGCACCGACGGCCACCGGACGGCCGTCTCCGGCCACCGGACGGCCGATCCGAGCCGTCCAAAAATTTTAAAAAATAAAACCGAGTGGGCTTGCGTGAGAATCAATGGCATCCGAGGTGTGTAGGGTACTTGATCCAAGCACCCCTTTTTCGTGTATATACACGTATATACAAATATACACGAAAAAAGGGTGCTCGGATCAAAAAAAGGAAAGATCGTTTTGATATGTCACTTTCAAGAGAAATAGACAGTAACAAAACAAGTTATCAAATATCACACAGATGGCTTCTTGTATGCCAAAAAAAGCCAGAATGTTATTCCTTCGTATTATGGTGATTGCGATGCGCAATTTCAGCACAGATTTGATGACCCACTTTTTGATAAGTATTTGCCAGCAATTTTTTTTTTTTTTTTTTGTAGCTTTTGGAAGCAACATATATATATTTACTAACACAACTACCTCAAATTTAATGAATTTTGGCCAGAAATGAATTTGGTTAGTTGCGATGGGATACCACGTTTTCCAGAAGGGTAAATTTCAGATACACCCCTTGTACTTTGGTCATTTTTCAACTACACCCCTTCTACTTCATTTTTAATCATTCACACCCCTTGTACTTAAGACTGGTTTGGAACTGTTAGTATTTCCGTCCAAACTAACGAAAAAGCAGGTAATGGCTTGTTGGCGGAAATTTTCCCTTCTAAAACATCTTTTCTAAGACCAAATTGCCCCCCATAACCCATTTACATCCTATATATACCATTTCTCCTCAGGTAAGAATGGAAAACAAAGCATCACCCACCCATTTCTCCACAGGTAAGAATGTAACTGATGGACTTACCTCATTGCTCGATCATGTGTTTGTTAATAGAGAGACTTGAAAGAGGTTGTTGAACCTTAATTTTTTTTTTTATAAAAACTCTTTACAAATTCAAAGAATCATACCGGTGCATTTTCCTTTCCCTTGCCAGTAGTTCGTGTACTTTTTTTTCTTGGGCTATTGAACGTTCTTTTCGTAATAGATGTAAGAGGCAGAAGGAAAAAAACAAAAGAATACTCAAGATATTGGAATGAGCAAAATAAATCCAAAGTAAAAAAGATACGAAAGACAAAAAAAGAATTGAGAGAATTTCATTTGTTTGTTAACAAATTTGGTATGCTTCAATGGTTAAAACCTAAATGCAAGCTGGTATACGTTGGCAATTGGTTAGGAAACTCAACCTTTGTTCAAGCCAGTGGCAAAATACAAGCTCTTGTTGTGCTCGCCTTTCATGTGAAGGGCGTATATTGAAGGAAAGCAAAACAGGAACCATGTAAAGGATGACCACAACTCACAGCTCTAGGTAAATGCCCTGTTTGGCTCAGGGAGACAGAATTTGGTAGATTTTTTAAAACAACAGATTGGGGTTTGAATGAAGATTGTATACCGTCTGCCTACTTTAAACAACTATGTCAAACACCTTGAATGCAATTTTAATAGTGAACTTTCAAGTATATCTCAGATCCAGTACTTGTGATCCGTGATGAAGTATTTAAATTGCCCACTGGGCTAATAATAAACACACTAGAAGACAAGGAAAACACGTATTTCTGTGTACTTTTTATACCCTTTAATACACATTCACACACTCATTATTGTTAGCCCATTGGGCTGATTTTAGAATTTTCCAACTACCAAATATCACACAAATGGCTTCTTGTATCTCAAAATAGCCAGAATATTCTTCCTTCCTAAACATTGTGATTGCGATGCACAATTTCGATCGGCACAGATTTGATGAAACCACTTTTTGAATATTTGAAAGCAATTTTTTTGTAAGCTTTAGGAAGCAACATATTTATTTACACAACTACCTCAAATTTGATGAATTGGCCGTAAATGAATTTGGTTAGTTGCGATGGGATAACTCATTTTCCAGAATCGTTTACCTTAGCTTTCATTGTTTCTACAATTTATATAACAATGGAGAGCGGTTTTGCAAAATGTCTCTTTGACAACTGATAAGTAGGACACACCTAAGGAGCTCAACACTACCAGACTTGCGGATTTGGGGAGTGCGAGCTAGCTCCACCAAATCCCTATGGGGGCTTACGGGGAGCGGAGCTATAACCTTCCAGCTCCGTCCCCCAGACGAAGCTTGAAGGGAGTCCAAGGACCAGCTCCGGCCCCTAGCTTCAACGGGAAGCATGACGTTTATGGTATCACATGAGAAATATACTTATTCCGATAAAGATGCCACGGCAAGAAGGATAAATCCTAAGGGATAAATGAAGGGTAAGATAAGCCCAAAATGCCAAAGATATGCATGATCATAGATGGGTATGGAATTCCTAGCTAAGGCAGGAATCCCATGGACTCCTAGCTAAGGCGGGACTCCACACTCCTCAGAGAGGAGATCCGGAACCTACGAGGTATAGTCCTACGAGGACTCAAACTCCAATTACAATGCCTATAAATATAGCAATCGAACTCCAATACCAGGTACGAACTCTACAACAGAGAATCTCAATTCCTCCACCAAATAACAAGGATTCTACTGACTTAGGCATCGGAGGGTGGTAGGCACGCCACCACACCGGTGACTCAAGTTATCAGCTTTGTTTTGCAGGTCTAGGTCGGAGCTGTCATCAAAGCTGCTTCATCAACAACCGTCCTCCATGGCAAATTGAATTTTAAAGTTGAGTCCCACTGACTGCAAGGATAATTACCTCATTGGTAAACTTTTGCTTTTGAAGTTATATAATTAGATATACAGTGTTCTGACCTTTCTTTGTAATCTTTCAAAGATTAATTAAAAAAATTTGTTGTTCAAAAAAAAAAAGTGTTCTGACCAAATTCATCAATTTGTCTTTACTTATACGTACTTGGTTCCAAAATGTATATCAAACAGAGAGTAATAGACAAATGGGTCATAATTGTTAGTCTAAAAAGAAATGACGACATCATCTACGATAAATAATTATTGAGTGATCTTAGGGCACCGCCATTGCAAAAATGCGTTAGCTACATATGTGACTTCATTCACTCCATAGCCAAGCTATAAAGTGTACTCAAAACTTGCAGCGGCATCAGACTTCTTACTTTCCACCAGAGCAGTGAAATTGGAAAAGCATGGTGGTATGTTTCATGATAAATGATTATAGGATAAGTCCGAGATTTGAATGTGGTTAAGATGACATATTTGCCGAGGTATGCTTCCCTTAACCTCATTGGATCGAAGAATAAGGACAAGCAAACTTGTTAGGTGTGTCCCCAACCATGTTGGTACTTTTCCTGTGAATCTATTTCCTCTGAAGTCAATAATACCCAGCATTGTGCATCTCTTAAGAGAAGAAGGCACTTCCCCGGACAAATTGTTATTGCGCAAGTTCAATGTTTGAATTTGACTTAGCGAGCCAATGGAGCTCGGAATTTCCCCGTACAAATTATTGGTTGCCAAGCTAATGATAGATACTCTTTTGAAGCGGGACAAACAATATGGAAGCTCTCCTGATAGTCCATTATTTGAAAGATCAAGATATTTGAGCCACTCTCCAGTTATTGCGCATAAGAAAGAAAGCGAGCCTCTAAACTTATTCTTGGAGAGATTCAAAGATGATACACTCTGAGGAACTAGTGGTATTGGACCAGTAAGAAGATTATAACTTAAATCTATTCCTATTCCTATTCCTATTCCTATTCCTGGAATATCCTGAAAACTTAAAGAAAGATCCGGCAACAAGCCGTCAATCTGGTTATGTGAGAGATTTAGAAAATTCAAACTAGGCGATAGATCCTAGAACCAACTAGGAATATTACCTGTGATTTCATTACTACAGTTATCAAGCACAAAAATTGTGTTTTGAGTTCAAAGCCATTTTGGGAAATGAGGACCCAACTTGCAAGATGACAACTTTATGTTAAAAAGTTGGAAAGGGGGAACCCAATCAAAACTGAAATTAATAGTAAGTGCATTATAAGAGAAGCCCAAATCGGACAAACTGAAGAGATTGGAGAAGTGGGCTTTAGAGATTATGCCTTTTAATGAGTTGAAAGCACAGGAGAAAGTCACAAGTTCGTAAAGCTATCCAATGTTTCTGTCTATAGTCCCATTCAACTGGTTGCTTTCAAGAAATAAAGCTTCGGAATGAAGGAAACACTGAAAGATCTGGGACTGATCCTATAAGTTGATTCCTCGACAAATCCAAATCAACAAGACTCAGATAGTTTCCAATGTTTTTTGGGAATGACCCACTCAACAGATTATTACAAAGGTTCAATTCTCCCAACAGAGAAAATCTAGTGAAATCAGGCAATGGGCCTTGAAGTCGGTTGTCAATTAAAACCAAACTCTCTAATGAATTCTTTGCCCCAGACAACTTTTCCAGAAACTTGTGAAGCTCTTCCGTTAGATTATTAACTGACAGAACCAAAGACTGCAAATGACTTGAATTTGCGAAGGATTACAGATGGCCACCTTCAAGTCGATTCTGAGGGAGATAGAGGTTTGTGAGGGAAACCATGTCTCCGAAGGCTTTTGGAAACAAACCTTTTAACTCGTTCCTTGCGAGGTTGATATCAACAAGGCTGCTACTAAAGTTTAGCAACCAATTGAATATCGAAGAAGATAGACTATTGTAAGAAAGATCAATGAAGGATAGGGACATAGAATAGTTAGAACGGATCGAGGATGAATGAGTGACATTAGGAAGGGAACAATCAAACAAGTACAACACTTTGAGGAGAGGGAGATTGCTGATGGATTGAGCCCAACCAGTTGCTTTACTGAGTGAAACCCCATAAAGGTCAAGGTGACTTAGTAAAGAAAGATGAGAAAGCCACTCAAGGTTTTGGCTATTCAGCATAAAATTCCCGCAGAGAGCAAGGTGCCTCAAGTTGGAAAGGTTGCTAAACTGATGAGGAATTGGGCCAGAAAAGTCATTCTCACTAAGGTCCAAGTACCTCAAATGGTGTAATTCAAGCAATGAAGGGCTAATCTTACCTCCCAGATCACCACGAAGATCGAGCATGGTGACGTGACTTGTAGTAGTATTGTGGTTGCTGCAGTGGACCCCTTCCCATTTGCAACAGTCTTTAGTACTCCCCCAAGAAGAGAGACGACCATAATCGTCGATAAGATCTTGCTTGAACTTGAGGAGAGCTTGTCTCTCCCTCTCTATGCACCTGATTATTTCAGCATGATCTCCAACTCTTGATCCCAAGGTGGAGAGTGCAAGGTTCAAGTATGGTAATACCACAAGGAGAAAAACATGGAGAAGTTGAAGAGAGCTTTTGCGCGTGATGATCATCTCCGTAGGGGAAATTAAGAACAAGAGGCAGCTGTAAAAACACAAAGCAAGCTAATGATATTTTGCAGTCTGTTTTTTTAGGTTTGTTAACCAATGGAATGGCACCCATCTTATATAAAGGTCGTTGTTCAACCAAACAAAAAAAAAGATTGTTCAGCACACAAATTCCCCAAGACGCGCGTTATGAGGAAAGACTTGGAGACAACAATAATGTCAGTACTACAAATTATAAGCATAACCACAATTGTTATAACAACACAAAAAATTGGCATTTTCTTACCATAATGCCAATTTATGGTGTTGTTATAACATTTGTGGTAGCATTATTTAATTTTTGATATTGTACGCATATATTTGATTGGAATACAAATATTTTGGATTCTGGCACGAATAATTATGGTTACATAATAATAATATTTTTTAATTATGGGTAACTTGCTAATGACCTGTTCAATAGATAAATTTTAAAGTACAAGCGTAACTAGCATCATAAATATGCATTAGAAAATCAAAAATCGGCATAATGAAAATCACAAATTATTATAATTTAGATATACAATATATCCTATGTACCATAGCTTTCTCCTTAGTTTTTTATTATTCCTTCTTGTTGATATCAACCTCGCAAGGAACAAGTTAAAAGGTTTGATTCCAGAAGCCTTCGGAGACAAGGTTTCCCTCACAAACCTCTATCTCCCTCAGAATCAACTTGAAGGTGGCCATCCGAAATCCTTCGTGAATTCAAGTCATTTGCAGTTTTTGGGGTTCTGTCAGGTAATAATCTAACGGAAGAGCTTCACGAGTTTCTAGAAAAGTTGTCTGGGGGCAAAAATTCATTAGAGAGTTTGGTTTTAATTAACAACCGGCTTAAAGCCCATTGCCTGGTTTCACTAGATTTTCTCTGTTGGAAGAATTGAACCTTTGTAATAATCTGTTGAGTGGGTCGTTCCCAAAAAACATTGGAAACTATCCGAGTCTTGTTGATTTGGATCTGTCGAGGAATCAACTTACAGGATCAGTCCCAGATCTTTCAGTGTTTCCATCATTGCGAAGCTTATTTCTTGAAAGCAACCAATTGAATGGGACTATAGACAGAAACATTGGACAGCTTTACGAACTTGAGGCTTTCTCCTGTGCTTTCAACTCATTGAAAGGCATAATCTCTGAACCCCACTTCTCCAATCTCTCCAGTTTGTCCGATTTGGACTTTTCTTATGATGCACTAACTATTAATTTCAGTTTTGATTGGGTTCCCCCTTTCCAACTTTTCAACATAAAGTTGTCATCTTGCAAGTTGGGTCCTCATTTCCCAAAATGACTTCGAACTCAGAACACAATTTTTGTGCTTGATATCTCTAGTAATGAAATCACAGGTAATATTCCTAGTTGGTTCTAGGATCTATCGCCTAGTTTGAATTTTCTAAATCTCTCACATAACCAGATTGACGGCTTGTTGCCGGATCTATCTTTAAGTTTTCAGGATATTCCAGGAATAGGAATAGGAATAGGAATAGATTTAAGTTATAATCTTCTTACTGGTCCAATACCACTAGTTCCTCCGAGTGTATCATCTTTGAATCTCTCCAAGAATAAGTTTAGAGGCTCGCTTTCTTTCTTATGCGCAATAACTGGAGAGTGGCTCAAATATCTTGATCTTTCAAATAATGGACTATCAGGAGAGCTTCCATATTGTTTGTCCCGCTTCAAAAGAGTATCTATCATTAGCTTGGCAACCAATAATTTGTACGGGGAAATTCCGAGCTCCATTGGCTCGCTAAGTCAAATTCAAACATTGAACTTGCGCAATAACAATTTGTCCGGGGAAGTGCCTTCTCTTAAGAGATGCACAATGCTGGGTATTATTGCCTTCAGAGGAAATCGATTCACAGGAAAAGTACCAACATGGTTGGGGACACACCTAACAAGTTTGCTTGTCCTTATTCTTCAATCCGATGAGTTTAAGGGAAGCATGCCTCCGCAAATATGTCATCTTAACAACATTCAAATCTTGGACTTATCCCATAATCATTTATCATGAAACATACCACCATGCTTTTCCAATTTCACTGCTCTGGTGGAAAGTAAGAAGTCTGATGCCGCCGCAAGTTTTGAGTACACTCTACAGCTTGGCTATGGAGTGAATGAAGTCACATACGTAGCTAACGCATTTTTGCAATGGAAAGGAAAAGACCAGGAGTACGGCAAAAATTTGGGACTGCATAAGACCATTGATCTTTCTAGCAACAGATTATCTGGAAAAATTCCTGAACAAGTTTCAGGTTTTGCAGGGTTGCATTCCTTGAACCTCTCGAGAAACACTTTGACAGGAAAAATCATACAAGAGATCGGTCGGATGGAAATGTTGGAATCTCTTGACTTGTCTACGAATAGACTTTCCGGCAAAATTCCTGAGAGCCTTGCTCATTTAAATTTTCTAAGCTTTTTGAACTTGTCAAGTAACAATTTGTCTGGCAAAATCCCATCAAGCACACAACTCCAAAGTTTTGATGCTTCTGCATATTCTAGGAATCATGAACTTTGTGGGCTTCCACTTCCCAACAAGTGCCCAGGAGAAGAAAAAACATCAGAATCTCCCAATACTGCTCATCCCAAAGACAAAAACATTCAAGAAGATGAGGATAGTTCCATTACTCAAAGTTTTTATTTTAGCATGGGGCTTGGGTTCTTCTTCGGATTTTGGGGAGTTTTGACACTATACTTTTCAATAGTCGGTCTCGAAATGCATTTTTCATGTTCCTGAACCACATAACGGACTGGATCTATGTGACTATGACATTGAACTGGGCTAGACTACAAAGGAGGCCTTAGATCTTATCGGTGAGTATCATTTTTAAAATTTTGACTTCCCTTAATTCTTTTGGTTGATCACTGTATAGGAGTGAAAAACTTCTTTTAGCATCCTATTTAGGATTCAATCACACACATTGCTCATGTTCTCTGACTGTATCAACGTAATTTCTAACCACATTGCATGTGCAGGTCATGTTGCAGAACAAGACTCTTTGGTCCTGAAATTGCTATGGTAACTTGTACAACTACCCTAGTTTTTACATGCTAAACGGCTTGCAATTTAATTTGATAATTAGTGGGATCATATATCATCGTCACATTAATGGATATATCCTTTTTCCCTTTTCTTTTTTGACAAATCCGTTCATTAACAGATTGATGGTGACGTAAATTTAGGTTTTGCTATATCCAATTGTCACATTGATTGTACCGTTTTTCTGTTTTTGCTTTCATTTTTCGCAAGAAACTCCCAGAAAGGAGTTTACAATAGAGGTTGCAGAGCTTTTGCTACTTCTCTTTTACTAGACCTTCCATATATTTCCCAAAGGAGTTGATACTAGTTTTATGCATCATTGCAATTAAATCATGTGTTTGGGAGCACTTAATCATCTATTTTGTACTATGTATGTTGTGAATTGTGGATAGATTTGGCATACTTAGAATACTACATGGCACAATCTGAATACCACATGCTTGGCTTCTTACTATTTATACAGATTATTGATAAGGATTGCTCTGATTTGCTGCAAATGATGTTTTGTTGCGGCACATTTCCAAGAAAATATCTAAATTGACTATTTTTTTTATAGGATCTCACCGGTTCTCCTGAAAGGTTGATCAGCGAGCCCATGCTTTAGAAGCACGAGCCTTAGTTGATTTTGTTGATTGTCTTGGGGATAGAAGAGTGGTTGCTTCACGCACTACAAATGGTTCTTCTTACCCTAGACTTGCTAGTTTTCCCTTTTTGTGTTTACGTATGTCGTGAAACTGATATCCTTGCCATTAATGAAGTTATCCCCTTTGAGATTTTATCTATCTATCTATCCGTATATATATTAAAAGAAGTGTTCATGGAACATTTTTTGGCTAAGTATCATCTTGACCCCTGCACTTTGACATCAATCTCACTTACAGAAGTACACTCTTTTATGAAACCATCGCCATGATTAATGTGCAGATAATGTTTGGGACTGATTGAGTCCTTCATATGCCCCCAACTCACTGTCTATCTCTCTGTTTATAGTTGGGGCCTTGCTTTCCTACTTCTCAAAGGTTGAAGCCAAAAAAATAAGTCTCTCATTCATATTTTAGCTGCATTCATTGGTGCATATGGAAAGCTGCCAACGAAAAGTCGTCTATTCTCATCCATCCCAGAACTTTACATTCAATCCTCTTCCATGACCTCCGACCTTCATAATACCCCTAGAAGACAACATGGTTCTGATATTTCTGTTGAAAAATGTATGCATTATAATTTGTGAAAATTTATATGCATCTCTATTAATTATTTTGATGATTAATTCAATGATATTTTTATTCGGCAAATACAAAATTATCGAAAAGTCGATTCCCGAATTAAATATTTTCGTGACCTTGAAATATAGCATAAAGTCTCTTGGATTCATGATTTATATTTACAAAGACTTTATTGAGCTCAATACATGCTTTAACGGTTTATTTAGATGAAATTGTGAGCCACAGGTTGACGAACCGGCTGACAAGCCGGCTGTCTGAACAGAAAGCTGTGACAACCGGACGACCACCCGGATGACCACTCTATCAAACGGCTAGTTTCCAACGGCTAGTTTCAAACGGCTAGTTTCCAACGGCTAGTTTCAAACGGTTTCCAACGGCTAGTTTCCAACGGCTAGTTCCAACGGCTAGTTCCAACGGCTAGTTTCCAACGGCTAGTTCCAACGGCTAGTTTCCAACGGCTAGTTCCAACGGCTAGTTTCCAACGGCTAGGAAGCATATGGATGGCTATATAAGGCATCAAGAACTCATTAATGAGTACACATACACAAGCTACAACATTCCATATTATTGCAAGAGCAAATTCTCAAAAGATCAAAACCAAAAATTCTCATTGTTCTTCCACTTTCATATTATTCTTGAGAGAAAATTTGTACAAGTCGTGAGCGATAATTTTCATACCTTCTTCACATACTTGTATTTCCTAAGTGAGTGTTTGAGTCAAACACTTGAAAGCTTAGAAGACCAAATTCGGGTTGGAATTTGGGTGTTATTGTTTTTGAGAAGTTTTCGGAGAAAATTCTTGCGGTTGTGCTAGCTCCTCGGGAAAGCTAGAGGCATTCGGTTCTTGTAAGCACCCGCAAGACTTACAAGTTGTAATCTTTTAAAGATTAGTCTAACCTTCAAGTAATTGCTTGAGGAGAAGTGGAGTAGGGCCGGACCGTGGACAAATCCGGACCGAACCACTATAAACGGGTTCTATCTCTCTATCTCTCTATTTTGATTGCATACTTATTGTTTGCATATATTGTTAGAGATAAATTTTTATTGGTAATTATTACTAGCAATCCTATTCACCCCCCCTCTAGGTTGCATAATTTGGGTAACAATTGGTATCAGAGCCTCGGCTCTTGTTTGTAGATTTAACCATCTAAGAGTTAAGATCCATGGCAACCACTAGTAATGTTTCTTGTATCGAAGGTCAATCGTCCAATAGACCTCCCTTGTTCACCGGAGAAAATTACTCTCATTGGAAAAATAGAATGATGATCTTTATTCAATCCACGGATTATGATCTATGGAAAATTATCAAAAATGGTCCCATTATTCCTACTAAGAAAGTTGGAGAAGAGACTATGCCTAAACCAGATTATGAGTGGAGTCATTTGGAAAAGGCTTCAATAGAAAAGAACTATAGAGCTATGAACCTTCTTTTTTGTGCTATTACTCCCAATGAATATGATTGTGTTTCCGCATGTGAATCGGCTAAAGAAATATGGGATAAGTTAGAAATGTCACATGAAGGAGATAGTCAAGTTAAGGAGTCCAAAATTGATATTCTTGTGCATAGCTATGAGCTCTTCAAAATGAAACCGGATGAATCTATATCTCAAATGTTTGCTAGATTTGCTAGTATTACTAACGGTTTAAAAGCTCTTGGAAAGATTTACAGTCAATCCGAAATGACAAGGAAGGTGCTCCGTTCCATGCCAACCAATTGGGACACTACCACCTCCATCATCCTACAATCCAAAGATTTCTCAACATACACGATGGACAAGCTCATGGGATCTCTCATGACGGAGGAAATGCATCACAACCTCAAGGGTGAAAAAGAGAAGAAAGTTAAGGATCTTGCCTTCAAAAGTACAACAAGCAAATCAAAAAGCAAGGAGGATTCAAGCAACGAAAGTGAGGATGATGAAATGGCGCTCATCACAAAAACGTTCAAGAAACTCCTCAAAAATAGAGCATCTCACAAAGGCAGAGGATTTTCAAGAAAAGATGGAGGCAAAGAAGAAAATAGTAAAAAGGATCCAATCATTTGCTACGAGTGCAAGAAGCCCGGCCACATCAAAAGTGAATGTCCATATGCAAAAAAATATTCAAAGAAGGACAAAAAGAGAGCTATGATGGCCGCATGGGACAATAGTGACGATAGTAGCTCCGATGAGGACGATGAGCAACAAGAGGTCGCTAACTTGTGTTTCATGGCCATCGAAGAAAACGAGGTAGATCTCGACTCATCCTATTCCTTTGATGAATTATTTATTGCCTATAAAGAGTTGAAAGTAGAATTTGAAAAGGTTGTTTCTAAAAACAAATTTCTTAAAAAGGTTGCTAAAGATCTTTCACTAGAAATAGATAATTTAATTGAAGAGAAAGATATTTTGGAGGAAGAAAATGAAAGTTTAAGAACCTCTTTGGAAAAAGAAAAAGAGTATTTGAAGGATACTTCCAAAAACGAATCTTTAGAAAAACAAATTGATGATTTAACTAATTCTCTTTCAAAACTCACTAATGGAAAAGAAAGTTTAGACATTCTTCTTGGAAAACAAATGGTTTCTTTTCACAAGGCCGGAATTGGTTATAATCCCACTCAACACAAAAATCTTTTTGAAAAAGATGTTCCTCCTTCTAGCCATTCTAAATTGACATGTCATTATTGTGGTAAAATTGGTCATATTTCTCCTACATGTCCTATGAAAGGATACTCATCTTCTAATGCAAAAAAGGTTTGGGTTCCTAAGAACCGTATCAATGCTAACCTTCAAGGACCCAAGATGATTTGGGTACCAAAAGTCAAGAATTGATGTGCTATTGTAGGTATGCTTCAAAAGTTCTCTCAAGGAAGGAAGTTGGTACCTTGATAGTGGATGTTCAAGACACATGACCGGTGACAAAAGGGCTTTCAATTCTCTTTCGCCTAAAGATGGTGGACATGTCACATTTGGAGACAACAACAAAGGCAAAATCATAGGAATCGGTGATATAGGTAATTCTCCTATTATTGAAGATGTTTTACTTGTTAGTGGTTTAAAACACAATCTTCTTAGCATAAGTCAATTATGTGATAGAGGAAATCGTGTTATCTTTGAAAAATCCAAATGTATCATTGAAAATGTCAAAAGCAACAAGACACTCTTCGTTGGACAAAGACTTGAAAATGTATATGTTTTTAATCTCAATGATTTAAGTAATTGTGATATAAAATGTTTTTCCGCTTTGAGTGAAAATAGTTGGCTTTGGCATAGGCGCCTAGGACATGCAAGTATGGATGCTATTTCAAAACTCTCTAGAAAAAATTTGGTAAAAGGTCTTCCTAAAATCAAATTTGAAAAAGATAGACTTTGTGGTCCTTGCCAACAAGGAAAACAAACCAAGGTTTCTTTTAAGTCCAAAAATGTTGTTTCAACTACTAGACCTTTGCAATTACTTCATATGGATTTGTTTGGACCAACTCGCTCTCCAAGTCTTTGTGGAAACTATTATTGTCTTGTTGTTGTTGATGATTTCTCTAGATATACATGGGTGATGTTCCTAGCTCATAAGAATGAGGCTTATCCTAATTTTACTAAACTTTGTAGAAGAGTTCAAAATGAAAAAGGCTTTGTTATTTCTAACATTCGTACGGATCATGGAAAAGAACTTGACAATTCTTTATATGAAAAGTTTTGTGATGAACATGGTATTGGTCATAACTTTTCCGTACCTCGTACTCCTCAACAAAATGGAGTAGTAGAGAGAAAAAATCGTACTCTGGAAGAAATGGCCCGCACTATGCTTTGTGAAAACTCTTTGCCAAAATATTTTTGGGCGGAAGCCGTTAATACCTCATGCTATATTTTGAATCGAGTTTTAATTAGGCCTATCCTCAAGAAAACTCCTTATGAGCTTTGGAATGGTAGAATACCCAACATTAATTACTTTCATGCCTTCGGTTGTAAATGTTATGTATTAAACAATGGAAAAGATAACTTGGGTAAATTTGATTCAAAATCGGATGAAGGCATCTTTATTGGTTACTCTCTTACTAGCAAAGCATATAGAATTTATAATAAGCGCACTAATCTTGTTGAAGAATCTATTCACGTTTCCTTTGATGAATCTAATCCTTGTGCTACTAAGGATGTTGTTGATAATGATGACTTAGAAATTACACATGAGATTCATGACTTGAAAATTCAAGAAAAAGTTGATGGTGATACTCAAGTAGAAAGCTCTCAAATCAAAGAAGATGAAGTTATTAATCAACCTCAAGATGCCATGGGAGACAACCAAGATCTTTCCAAGGATTGGAGATTCGTGCAAAACCATCCAAAGGACTTGATTCTTGGAGAAGTTTCGAAAGGGGTAACCACTCGCTCGTCTCATAGAAATTTTTGTGAAAATCAAGCTTTTGTTTCTCAAATTGAGCCTAAAAACTTTCCGGAAGCTCAAGATGATGAAAATTGGATTTTGGCCATGCAAGATGAGTTAAATCAATTTGAAAGGAATAAAGTTTGGGCATTAGTACCTAAGCCTCTTGATCACACTATTATAGGTACTAAATGGGTTTTTCGTAACAAGCTAGATGAATCCGGAAATATTGTTAGGAATAAAGCTAGACTTGTTGCTCAAGGTTATAATCAAGAAGAAGGTATTGATTTTGAAGAAACTTTTGCACCGGTAGCTAGATTAGAGGCTATTCGCATATTACTTGCCTTTGCATCTTTCAAAAATTTCAAGCTTTATCAAATGGATGTGAAAAGTGCATTTTTGAATGGGTTCATAAATGAAGAAGTTTATGTCAAACAACCTCCCGGCTTTGAAGATCATGTATACCCCGATCATGTTTTTAAACTCTCAAAAGCTTTATATGGTTTGAAGCAAGCACCACGTGCATGGTATGATAGACTTAGTTCATTCTTGCTTGACAATGGCTTTACTCGTGGAAAAATTGATACTACTCTTTTCATTAAAGCCAAAGGTAAAGATATGCTCATTATTCAAATATATGTTGATGATATTGTCTTTGGTGCCACTAATGATAATATGTGCAAAGAGTTTGCTAAGTGTATGCAAGGTGAATTTGAAATGAGTATGATGGGGGAGCTTAACTTCTTCCTCGGACTTCAAATCAAGCAAACTAATGAGGGGATCCTAATCAACCAAGCCAAGTATGCGAAAGAACTTATTAAGAAGTTTGGCATGGAAGGATCAAAGCCAACGAGCACACCAATGAGCACATCAACTAAGCTAGACAAAGATGAGAATGGTAAGGCCGTCAATGAAAAGATGTATCGAGGTATGATCGGCTCATTACTTTATCTCACTGCAAGTAGACCGGATATAATGTTTAGTGTTTGCATGTGTGCTAGATTTCAATCATGTCCTAAAGAATCGCATTTAAAAGCTATTAAACGTATCTTTAAATATGTTGGCGGTTCTCATGACTTAGGATTGTTTTATCCACGTGGAGTTGCATTTGATTTAATTGGTTATTCGGATGCGGATTTTGGAGGTTTCAAAGTTGATCGTAAAAGTACAAGTGGGACTTGCCAATTTCTAGGGCACTCTCTAGTGTCTTGGCATAGCAAGAAACAAAATTCCGTAGCTCTATCTACCGCCGAGGCGGAATATGTAGCGGCCGGAAGTTGTTGTGCCCAAATATTGTGGATCAAACAACAAATGGAGGATTTCAATTTGCAATATGATCATATTCCTATTAAATGTGATAATACTAGTGCAATTAGCTTAACCAAGAATCCGATTCAACATTCTCGAACAAAACATATTGAGATTAGACATCATTTTATAAGAGATCATGTTCAAAAAGGGGATATTGAACTTAACTTTATTAGTACCGACAAGCAATTGGCGGACATTTTCACAAAACCCCTTGGTGAAGAACAATTTTGTTTCATTCGACGAGAACTCGGCATGTCTAATCATTTATGAAAAAGTTGTGTTCTTGATGTCAAAAGTTTTTTTTTTTTTGGATTCAATGTTGAGTTGATTGAATTCGTAAATATCATACTTGATGGAGAGTACAAATGATCTTGATAAAGAAATCACCCTCCAAACATTTTATCATATGTTTCATTTTCCTGTGTTTGGTATGAAGAAAATCAGTTTTATGGTCTTTAATGCTACTCCTCTTAAACGTTTTCTGGACTTAACCTGCATTTGTCAGTGTAGAGACCCGTATTTTATTTCCATAATTCTTTATGTTTTATTAAGGCATGAGTTGTGATATAAAATGGAGAATGAGTTCGGATGTCGAATGTGCTAGAATTTAGAAGTTCGGGATGCAAGTGTAATATGCATGGGTGTATAAGTGAAGGTGTGTGTAGGGGATAATTCTCCCCCACATATATTTCTTTTCTTGGCAGACACACACACGTTTCTCTCTCTCTACTCCCTCGACCGACTCTCTCTCTTTCTCACCTCTCCTCCAAACTTCTCTCTTCGATTTCATCGCCTTAGAATGAGATTTCGGAAAAATCCCAAGTACTAAAGTTGTTCTACGCGACGAGATCTTCCTATTGATCGAAGAAGAATCATGATCGGAGCACTTTGAGGTTTCCTCCATGTTCGGGCTTGCTTCTAACCCTCGAGGTAGGGATCTCCTACCTTCTTTACATGTTTAAGTGTTGGTTAGATGTACAAGAATCAAGTTTGATCATTTATTTTGAGTCTTGAACAAATCTGTTATATGCTGATAATTTCGTGGGTTTTGGAAATCTGTCTTTTGGGAGCCCTCTGCTAGAAATCACTGGCATTTGTCATGATTAAGACCTCAAGGGGCGGGTCAGGGTCGTGACAGTCAGTCGGATGTCCAAGCGGATGTCCAACCGGACAACCGTGAGGATTGAGACTTATTCAAGCTTTTGCGTTGCTAACTCTGATTTATTAAGTCTGTTACACTTAGTTTGTATGAACTTCATGGCTTAGTGCTTAAATTGTCTCTTATATACTTCGCCGATATGAATTTCTTGTCTCTAAGCTTGCAGGGATAATCATTCTCGGTAATACCCCTCGCATTCTTTAAAAAGCTCTCTTTTAGGGGGAGCATGTATTAAGGGGACACAACAATAAACACCCGAACACAATTTTCTTCCCCTATTCTTGTTCTTTTCGGCGCCACCCCTATTCTTGTCCTATTCGGCGCCGCATCCCCTATCCTATCTCTATTCGGTGCCGCATCCCCTATTATCTCTCTTTCGGCGCAGCAATTCAATCAATTCGGCGCACCATTTCAAACAATTCGGCGCAGCATTTCAAACAATTCGGCAATCTCATACTCTATAAATTCAACAACACAATCTCTATCTCCTCATCTATCTATCTCTCCTTCTCTCTCGGCCTAAATCTCTCCAAATCTCTATCCTTCCAAATCGAGCAATGGCAAACATACCGCAAGGGTTACCGTTTGAGTTTTACGAAAGAGATGCCGAACGAGCAGAGTTCAGGTTGTTTATCCAAACCATTTGGATGCAACTCTTTATCTTCATTCTGCTGTGTGCGTTACTTACCATGAGAATACCACCATGGTTCGGATGGAATGTAAATGTGGATACTCTGTGGTATTGGATTGGCATTATAGCTGCCGTTGTAGCAGCCATTATTCGAGAATACGAAAATCAAGGACGCCAAGCTCTCAATGTACGAAGATAGAGTGCTACAGGGCAAGAGCGGCATGGTGCTGGAACCATGGCCCTATTGTTTTTCTCTTTTTAGTTTTTTTTTTATGATGTCACAGGGGGAGAAAAAGCCAAGTTTTAATTGATCTATCTTGCCATTTTGGGCAAATTTAAAAAATTGCTTGCTATGATCTGATGATTATTGCTATTACTCGTTGATCGTAGATAACTGCTTTGGTGCATGTATTAAGGGGGAGATTGGCATAACTCCTACTTGAATAAAAACTATCATTTTGTGTCATCATCAAAAAGGGGGAGATTGTTGAAAAATGTATGCATTATAATTTGTGAAAATTTATATGCATCTCTATTAATTATTTTGATGATTAATTCAATGATATTTTTATTCGGCAAATACAAAATTATCGAAAAGTCGATTCCCGAATTAAATATTTTCGTGACCTTGAAATATAGCATAAAGTCTCTTGGATTCATGATTTATATTTACAAAGACTTTATTGAGCTCAATACATGCTTTAACGGTTTATTTAGATGAAATTGTGAGCCACAGGTTGACGAACCGGCTGACAAGCCGGCTGTCTGAACAGAAAGCTGTGACAACCGGACGACCACCCGGATGACCACTCTATCAAACGGCTAGTTTCCAACGGCTAGTTTCAAACGGCTAGTTTCCAACGGCTAGTTTCAAACGGTTTCCAACGGCTAGTTTCCAACGGCTAGTTCCAACGGCTAGTTCCAACGGCTAGTTTCCAACGGCTAGTTCCAACGGCTAGTTTCCAACGGCTAGTTCCAACGGCTAGTTTCCAACGGCTAGGAAGCATATGGATGGCTATATAAGGCATCAAGAACTCATTAATGAGTACACATACACAAGCTACAACATTCCATATTATTGCAAGAGCAAATTCTCAAAAGATCAAAACCAAAAATTCTCATTGTTCTTCCACTTTCATATTATTCTTGAGAGAAAATTTGTACAAGTCGTGAGCGATAATTTTCATACCTTCTTCACATACTTGTATTTCCTAAGTGAGTGTTTGAGTCAAACACTTGAAAGCTTAGAAGACCAAATTCGGGTTGGAATTTGGGTGTTATTGTTTTTGAGAAGTTTTCGGAGAAAATTCTTGCGGTTGTGCTAGCTCCTCGGGAAAGCTAGAGGCATTCGGTTCTTGTAAGCACCCGCAAGACTTACAAGTTGTAATCTTTTAAAGATTAGTCTAACCTTCAAGTAATTGCTTGAGGAGAAGTGGAGTAGGGCCGGACCGTGGACAAATCCGGACCGAACCACTATAAACGGGTTCTATCTCTCTATCTCTCTATTTTGATTGCATACTTATTGTTTGCATATATTGTTAGAGATAAATTTTTATTGGTAATTATTACTAGCAATCCTATTCACCCCCCCTCTAGGTTGCATAATTTGGGTAACAATTTCAAAATTGTTTGCTTTTGTTGACAACTCCAGAAACCATAGCCATCTATAATTATCCTTGCTTGGAAGTTGAACTCGGGCCTAAGCATAGAGTTTTGCTTACATCATTTCAAAGTGAAGGGTAGAACGTGGGATTGAGGTTAAAGTGCAAGGGTCAGGATGAAACTCAGCCTAAAAATTTCCATGAACACTTTTTTCCTATAATCTCGTAGGGAATAACCTCGTTAATATTAGGATCTCAGTTTTAGTACATAAATGAAACAAAAAAGACAAACTAGTAATGTAGGCTACGAAGAACCATGTGTGACCACTCTTGTATCCCTAAGACTATCAACAAAGGATGATTGCCGAAAGGTCGACTGCCTCCTCCTCTCACTAGATTGGAAACAAAATCAACTAAGGCTTTTAATGCTTAAGAATGTTGCTGTCTGAACAAACTAAAATGCACAAACCATTAACATTATCCCGTTGAGGGATACAAAAGTTCATCAGTAGCACTAGTTTTTTATAAACACTACCCAGACCATACATGCTAAATCAAAACTACTATCAACTTAAAAAGATGTGAACCGACTATAGTACTAGCTAGACCGCCCACACTTTCTTTGATAACATCTTGGAGTCTCTCCCATCTTCTCCACAGCTCCCAAAAAAACACTTCTTAATGGTGTACCTGTAATGACCAAGTACGCACAGTCAAGAAATGCTAAAATTGCCCACAAGTTCTCAAATAAAATGTAAGATGCACACTTTACTTTCTAGTAAGATGTGAAGAACTCTCTTTTTTTTTAGCTCACCTGTAATGACTAATGATCAAGCAAATTGAAAGATGGATCATTAATAGAAATAATACAGTGGAACTAAGGATCCTCTGAAAATATTTAACACCACTTTAACAAATTTAACCACCATACACAATAAAATTACATAAACATGCTCCTTTCCTAACTCATGTATGTCCGTGCTACTAGGGTTCGATAATGACTAGTTTAACTTTTTGCGCTGCATGGTAAACGAAATACTAATGTTACCAATAAGCAATAGCAAAGCATAGAAGGTTCTTCCCAGTTCCTACAAGTCACTTCATGTGCGAAAGACCAAAGATAGCAAATTCCACAAATTGCCCGGCCCGATTTTACACACACAAGAAGCCACACATGCTACAAGTTGTAGCATTTCACAAGTACTTACTCTACCTTTGTTAGCATGAACAAGCAGAGATTCCAAATTCATACTCCCTCCGTTTCATTTTGTTGATCCTTTATGGGGTCTCTAACCTTTAAAGGGGACAATGTAATTAATGCATGTGTTCCTAAAAAAAAATAAAAGTGATTTCCAATATTGCCCATATGTTTTAACTTTAAAAACTACTTGCACAGTTGCTCTTCAACTATGAGGGTTAATTTTGAAAACCTAGACAAGCTTTTCTTTGACTATTCAAAAAGGACTACATTTTGCAACGTCACAAAACAGAATAGTTGACAACCAATGAGGAACGGAGGGAGTATGGCGAAGTCCATTAATAGAATTGATGGCAGCTCTGTATATTACTTTCTATATTCTGTCTTTGATTTCTATGCACGAAGCAAGTTTCATTTATTTTTACTTAGGCCCCTAGGTTCTCCTTTTTGGATTACTACAGAAGCCTAACATAATATCAACAACAATTATGCAAATCAAAAATCTACAGATTACGAGCAATATTGTTTCCTGGATGACTTATCTTTTGACCAAGAAATCCGATATAGAAAGTATCTAAAAAAGCTGAATGTATTTGAGATACTAATAATTAACTATGAGGATCCAACACAAGTGCAATGAGTCAATGACCCAAAAGCCACAACCAAAAGAATGTTGAACTCCAATTGAAAAACCAAACACATAAGGTTCTCATTTTAAAAAACCTACACAATGGCGCCCTCCATGTTCCGTCCATTGGAGTTTTCATTTATTTCATGATTGAAAATAGTCGAGTAAGGTTTCCTTGATTACACGTGCAGCTACCAAATGCATTGTCGCACTAAAACATTATCATTATAATCGAGACCAAGGGGTAGATGAGTTGGTAAGGATTCCTCCTAGCCTCGGGTTAAACTCTTCTTAACCTCTTGGGGCCACCAGCTGCACAAGATCTCATGGTTCTTATGGGTTCTTGGCTTTGCCGGGTCTATGTGTGTGGCGAGGCCTACATAGACCTTGGGATTAGTTAAGTTGAGCGCAAGCTAGCCCGGAAGTCATCAAAACATAATAATTCTAATAACCAAGACCAATATAAAATGAATAGTATTGTTCGTTAGACCCTTGGTAATACATACAAAATACAATGGGAAAATAAGAATTGGCATGAAGACTAACACAAGAAGGTCAGATCTATACAAAGCCAAGTTTGACAATGTAATCATCTAGCAAACAAAAAATCAGTCCAATTAGCAAAGACCATTGTGAACCACCGTCCAGCTCTACACCATTTGCATTTTAGCACACATGGGAAGTTCGGAACATAATACGATTACAGCGGAAAAGGAAGATAATAGATTGGTGCATAGCTTTGCATCTATTCCAGGATGTAACAATCGCAAGTCGTGAAGGAGTTACTCTATAGGTGGACAATTTACATTTCATTCATAGTTGACAATTGGCAAACTTCATTTCATTATCAAGGACTAATCTATATAACTACTGTTAAATGTACGAAGATGTTTCCTCCTTTTTACTTTCTACAAATGCCCCTAATAAGTGCAAATAATTCCTGCCCCATCCTACTCCCCACTGACACAATAATACTGTCCCAACAAAAACGATTCAATAATACCCCTTCGAAAGATTTGGAGTAACTGACCCACCCCAAATGGAAAAAAAACACTTGCCTTCAAATCCTACGACACTGCTTCTGTTGGGCACCGTTTCGGTGGGGCGTTGTTTCCAAAGGATGTCCGTCTGCAAAAGCGAACCAACGACAATCTCCCAACTGCTACACCTTTGAATTGAAGCAGTGAGTACGTTTATCACTTTGACTGACTCCCTCCCCGCGACTCTCAAAATTTCTTCGTCCGCCATTGCCCACTGCCCAAAATCTCCTCTGCCGTAGCTTCTGCTTCCACGTGGTATGCATTTCCTAAGATTTCTCCTTCTACGTCAATTCAATTGCACCCCAGAACATGAGACCATGGAACTTTGTCATAAACAAATTCTTCACAAAACATTCGCCGAAGATTTACAATAACACCAGCCTCCACATATCGGTCCTATTCTAGTGAGGGTGTGGAACTGTGGCTCTAACTGACATCTCTCCTGGCATCATCGACGACCAACATTGCTCTCTTTCGCGTTCCCAACGGATGTGAATTGTTTTCAAGTTTTGCCTTCCGCATTCCCCCCGATGCATGATATACAAGTTTGTGAAGAATTGGTGACCAAACTAGGCTTCATGGGACAACTTGAAGATCCCTTGGGAATGGTCTTCACTCAAGAAAGTCTTGGGTACGGTGTTTTCCTTGTCTTTGAATCTTCAAATGGCAATTGGTCAAGGTACTTTTTGGGAGGATGTTTTAGAAAATACTATGATGTAGCTTTGCCTTGTCAAGACATGCCAAGTGGATTGCTTACTCACACACAAGTATGGATGCGGTGGACATGCACAAAAACAAGCTCATGTTTAAGATTGGATGTGCTATGAGGGTCGTGTTGGGTCGAAGCACTACAACCGTAACTTGAGGACATGTTTCTTTTTAGTAGGGGAGTATGATGTAGTATATAGTAAGGGTACCTATGTCTTTTTGTGCTCGTAGTAGTAAGGGGTCTATATATATGTGTTGGAGTCTCTAATTTGGTTTTGGTAGTTTTTTATCATTTTGAACAAATATTATCAAGAGCTAGTCTCTTCTGTATCCCATTTGGGAGTTTCACTCTCTACATTATCTATGGGTATCTTTGGTTGCATCACAATGTATACGTAATTCTGATGCGGCCATGGTTTAATTTTTTGAAGCTTTATTGGTTTTATTGGCAAAACATCATCGGACTTTCTTGGTCGAAGGAGGCACATATTTTGTTGAAGGTCTAGGCATAATTCAGTTATCTATTTAATGGGCTATTTCGTGGCTCACGGTCTGAAGGTGCGTCAATATGTACTTGAAACTACTGTGTAAGTTATCAATCTAGGATATTTCCTTCGGTCAAGCCACTCAAATTTCAAAACCAAAGAATATTTTATCATCGGAAGTTTCGCCTTATATTTTCTTTGTTCTCTGGTAAGATTTTCAAAAGTCTATAATTATGTGATTCAGAACTTTTGGTCGCTGTAGAAGAATCAAATTGGTTGAATATATTTAAGTCTGAACAAGCACATAGACTTTTGATTCAGTTTTCTTTGCAATGGCTTATTATTACTTTTCTTTCCCTGTTATATCTTGAACTAAGTACTATTGATTGAGTTTTGATTACTCCATACATGTTGGTTCTTTGTTAGCCTTTTTCTCTCTCTTGTACTCTTCTATCCTATGTCGCATCTTCATCTGTGTTGGTTAATATAATGAAAAATGCAATAATAGGGAAAGAATTAACTATTAAGCTAGAGACTCAAAAATTACCCCTCTTATTTGTTGGGTTAGAAGAGTGGGAATGTTTATAGATATAACCAGGAAAAAAAAAACATTTTTGATTGGTTAACTTGACCTCATATCAGTAATTTCATTTTTCAATCCTTCTCTTTTCTTTGTTTAGTGCGTATCATCTGTCTTCCTTGACTTACTTTTTTGTTTTTTTCTCATTCTCTATAATTCATTTTTTGGGTCATAACCTCCATCCATTGATGAATAACTCTTAGAATGAAGCTCGACATTGAGATATACAAGGTAATGGAATGAAATATCTTTTCTTTTTTGGTCTGGCATGAAGAATAATTGCTTTAGCTATGCACTTTTAGTTTGTTTTCATTTTAAGTGTATCAATGGTACCAAATTGACGTAATTCCAGCAGTTATTTTATGCAGACCTTTTTAAGGACTATGATTATATTCACGACTATATTAAGGACACTATTCAAATGCGACGTGCTTAGAATTGAAGGCTTGCCAGTTTGACCCCACAGATTCGAGATTCGAGAATTGAGGTTTCTTTACTCTTTTTGGAGGAAAAAAATGCTTTGAGTAACCTAAATTGGGATGCATGTAAAATTGGAAGCTTAGTGTTGTACTAATTGGGTTCGGTGGTTCTTGATATATTTTTGGAAGGAGAGAAGCTTTGGCGTTCATGGTGCTCACAAGAAAGTTCTTGTTGACAGATGCATTAGGTGCCTGTAAATATAAGCCATGGAAGGAAAAAAGGCTTTCTTTTGCAATGGAATTTGAAGTTGCTTGTTGACAAACGTGTAATTTTCAAATTAAAAATGAAGTGCACTTTTTAGGAATTTTTCACACAAAATTAAAGATGAGATATTTGGTACGAAAAAACTCGAAAAATCAAGAATGGAAACAACTTTTTTTTTTTACCCGAAATTATGCATCTTTTCATTGGGAACTATCAAAATGGGACGGAGGGAGTACATTGGAGATGAAACCACCAGTCACCACTTACTTTTGCTAATCCAATTGAAAAATCCTTTACAAACTAAATTAAAGTAGTCGACTATATTACGTTCAAAAAAATTTCTCAAAGTTAAAATCCCTCTAATGAGAAGATCTCCATGTGCAAAGCACGTGCTATTTACTAGTGTAATTATAAAAACATAATCCTTAAATATTAAAAAAAGAAGAAAGAAAATCATTGGAACAATGTGTTATAAAACAGACGTTGGCTAACAAATTCAAAGGATAAAAGTGGATTGAAGACAGTCGACTTCTCCTCCATGTATCCAACTTTTAGCATCTAATGAAAACTGGCCGGGAATAGGGGAATAAGACGTATTTGGAGATGGGGGAGATATCTACTAAAGAGAACCCCGATGGCTTTACTTGCGTTGCACATGTAAGGAACAGACAAGCTAGTGTATCAACCAAGCAAGGAACCATCTCAGTCCGTAAATACATAGAGAAAGAAAATCAGGCATCTGATGGTTCTGAACATCCAGAAAAGAATGAAAGACTTGTGTGAACTAATAAATTTTCACCCCAGATACCAAACATGACTTCCAAAAGATCTGTCCATAAATGGGATAAAAATGTCCATCCTCGTAAGGCCATAACTCCAAACCATGTGGATCAATCAGTTCATCTTGACCTCCAAATATGAAATCCGAATATAGATCAGAAGAGGGAATTCTAAGCACTACCAGAGTATGCTATTTGATTGAAAGCTTTTAATATGCCTTGAAATAATTGTTTAGGGCAAGTTTGGCCTAATATTGGGGTATCACGGGTACTTTTAATATGCCTTGACATAATGTTTCATGGCCTTTGACCATGAAATCTGACGTGAGAATTATCAACAGATGTGTAATTTTAAGGATCCAACAAAATTGCCATAACCAAGAAATAAATGTTGAACCCCAGTTGAAAACCCAAACACTTCAGTTTCTCACTTGCAAAAACTACACATTGGCATCCTGCATGTTCTGTCCATTAAAGTTTTCATTTATTTCATGACTGACAATAGTTGAGATAAGTTTTGCTTGATTACATGTGACAGTTGCCAAATGCATTGTTGCACTATAGACAGCTTTCCGCACAGATACCAAACGCAACTTCCAAAGGATCCATGTCTATGATTGCGTAAAAAATGCCCATCCCCTAGCAAGGCCATAACCCAATACCATCTGGACCAATCAGTTCAGCTTGACCTTGACATATGAATCCAAGCTTAGATGCAGAAGAGGGAACTCCAGGAACTACCAGTATGTATATTGGTTAAGGCAAGTTTGGCCTAGCATCTCGGGTTGTGAGAGGATGTGAGAGGATTTTTTTAGGGCAAGATTTTAGGCTAGGAGTTTCTTGTGATGCCTCTCAATAAAGACATTATCGTATGTTGGTCTGTCCTTGTATGACCCTAGGGGTTGTGTCTCCCGCTTCAGTGTATCCTTCTAAAGGTAATGAACAACTTACATATGGAAAGAACATAAATGTTTATTCAAAAGATAAATCATGCGCTAGTTGCACAATTTGCAGAGTAAACATGGGCATATGATCGGCTGAAATTAACAATTCTACTGGCCCACATTTACCATTCTCCAAGTTCTGCACACCATCGCAGTAGTCTCCCTCTCCATAAAAATTATAACATTTGAGCGGGAAATTAATGCAGTCCCTTTCAGAGCAGGAAAATCTTGAGTGGAGACTGAATAACAACAATCATCACCAACAAAGAACACCAGATCATTCAGATGATTAACCTTTTCCCATTCTTTGTTGGTTTCGTTAAGCTTATATACCTCCAAGTGAACAACACTCTTTGAGCCTGGATACTTATCAACCAAGTACAGATGATCATCACCCGATTTCACAAGAAACTTATTTTGACCACCACGAGGGCCACGGCCATGGCCAGGCAATGGAGGTACAGTTTGCTTAGACTTCAAATCAGAATCTATCACCACAGCCCCTCCTTGGCACAGCATAGAACTTGCCCCTATGATAAACAACATCATGATACTTTGATTCATCAGAAATGAGAATCTATTTTTCATCTCCAAGCTTGAAGAAGCCTAGTTTTCACTGATTATGTTTGTAACGCTTTAATCTGATATCTAGAAATTACCATGATTTAATGGTAATTCTAAGGAGTCTATTCTCTGCTCCCTTTTAATCTTTCTCACATCTATTTTTGTTTGGGTTTGAATATAGTGAGTATATTATGAAATTGTACATAATTGGAGATGGGGTTTATTTGTTTATAATGTTAATTTAGTTAGTAGATAAGAAAATTGAACGTATTCTACGATAGTGTGGTTGTGTACCATGCTTTTATTTGTGTTGATCCTGGTTTGATGGGAAGAATTTGTGCTAGTTAGTATTTTCTTTGTAAGAGGATCATGGATACTACGATTTTCACAATGTGGACAGCAGGAAAAAATGCATATATGCAAAATACTGCAGAAGATACAGACTAAGACTAACAAAACAAGGTACAATGGACCCAAATGAAGTGTCAAAACAAGATTCAAAATAACAGCTCCTACGTTCCAGAAATGTCCGCAATAGAAGCGGATCGTAGACCGATCATATATAAAACGGTGGATGATAGATTGCCTGAGGATTGAATCCATGCTTAATGCAACCCCTGATCCATATAGCTAAAGTAAGTACCTGACAGAGGTTCTTGGGATAAGGACTCACTGTACAGTCTACTATGAACAAAGTCATGTTGGGAGCTGCGCTGCTTTAAGAGTAAGAGGAGAAGTCCCCTTGCCGAATGTTGTCCTTCGCAAGGCATCGGACAAATTTCCCGAACAACAATTCACTACCTTACCGTCTGTTTGAGGGTGATAAGCACTGCTGTATTGCAACTTCGTTGCCAGCAATTTCCACAAAGTTCTCCAAAAATGGCCAAGAAACTTTGTATCTCGATTGGAGGTGAAAATCTTGGGAACACCATGTAGTCTAACCACTTCCTGAAAGAAAAGAGTAGCCATGTAAGTTGCATCTAAAGTCTTCTTACTTGAAAAGAAATGAGCCATTTTAGAGAAACGATCAACAACAAAAATAGAATCCAGACCCCTTGCTGTCCGAGGCAAACCCAAAACAAAATCCATGCTCACTTCCTCCCATGGAGAAGTACGAATTCGTAGAGGAGTACAGAGGCCAATATTTTGCTGCTGCCTTTTTGAAACTTGACAAATATGGCACCTTTCCACATGTCGATACACATTGCGTCTTATAGTTGGCCAAAAGTACTTTTCTGCCACTAAACTTAGCGTTTTATCCCTGCCAAAATGACCTCCAAGGCCACCTCCATGCAGCTCAGCAATCAACGTCTACCTCAAGGAACCTTCAGGTATACAGAACTTATCTCCTTTGAACGAAAACCATCAGTTACAATAAATTCTGCCCTTGTCTTGCTGTCTTGGGCTGCATGTTTCTCAAGCAATTCCTTAAAATAAGGATCTTCTCATTGTATTGTCTTCACCACCTCTAGCCCAACAACAGTATTAGACACGGTGTTTAGCAAATAAACCCTCCTACTTAAAGCAGCTGCTACCTTATTTTGCAATCCAGCTTTATGCCGCATGGAAAACATATAATGTTGTGGGAACGCCACCTATTTTGCATGCCTATGGCTAAACATTTTTTTTTTGTGAATTAAGATACCGCAAGGCTTCATGATCTGAATTCAATAGGGGTAGCGTAACTATTCTTTGGTTTTCCTCCATATTGTACAAATCATAAATATGGTGGAGATGTACAAATGTACCTATGTTATTATGGGACCTCCAATGAGTAGGGAGAAAATGATCCAAATTATTAATCTCCAGAAAAAAGAAAAAGAAAAATCATATCTTTGAATGCCATGACTGATAATTGCATAATAACGGATTTAACCAGGAAGAATTATACATACCTCCCAAACACCCATAATTGCCAATATGCCATTATTTCCGGTAAGACTTACCAGTCCAACTGTACGGAGGTGCATGAATTTGAGGTCCGTCAAACCACTTGAATCAATAATGAAGTGTCGACTCCCTAGGTGATTGGGTAACACACCGACAAATCAGTGAATCCTCTGGTGCACATGCTCCTTCATCAGATCCAGCCATTCAATCTGCTTGGCACAGCAAGTCACTGCAGGAGTTGAGCGCTCCTCTATTGAGTAGTGACAAAAATCAATAGCTGCTTGTGAGGGCAGGAAAGAGGACAGCCCACATTGTCGATCACCATCTCGGTCAATGATTTTGGCAGGGGAGCCTATTCAGGTTATGGAAGGAGATGATCTCGGGCCCAAGAGAGTTGTGGGACAAGAGCAAGGATTGCTTGGTTTGGGGAAGAAGATGGCGGAAAAGCTTGAAGAGAAAAGAAGAACCGTTGAATACAAGGGGCGGCATATAAGTTGATAGAAAGAGAGCCCGTTCGTGAACACATTGTTAAAAAATAAATACTAATTTTATATTTTTAAATTTAAAAATAATGTAAATAAAAAATAATTTTTTAATTTTTTTGCACCGTATTAGAGATCTCAATGAGATTTTTCAAACAAAATTCATATTGTATATTTTTAGATTTTAATAAACTCATTATTTTTTAGCTTGAAATTGTCTTCTTAAAAAATAAGTACTTATTTGGCATTGCGAAACGGAGCCTCAAATTAGGGCAAGGAGAGGCTGAGGGAGAGGACCGTGGGGTGGAGAATATATCCAAGGACTGGTCTACAAATTAGAGCAAGGAGAGGCTGAGGGAGGAAATATTTGCCTAGTGTTCGTTATGCACATTTTTTCGGAGGTCCCGATAATTCTGTATGTATAGGGTATTGAGATGTAGATTCTGTCAGTTAATAATGTAATACGCGTACAGTCGAATGTGAATTTATTTGTGGGATTTTTCTATGGTACACCAAATTTGGTTTTTGTGTACCATGTTTAATCGTTGGATCAACTTTTAGTCAAAATTTGACCATTGAATTTGTAATGATGAAAATCGGGTACAAACAACGAAATAATTTTGCATAAAACAAGGTTGTTATTTTACTAACCATTTAATATGAACGTAGGGTTACAAGTTTTCTTTTCTTTTTCTTTTTTTGAACTGAACATAGTTACGAGTTTGTTAGGGGAGTCTTTGCCATAAAAACTTGATATACACAACCAAATGGTTAGCCGAATAACAGGTTACCTGTTCGAAAGAAATTTCGGCCATTCCTACCAAAAACTTTGGCTATTTGCCTCCAAAAATTTTCATTCAGGACTAATAGTTGGCCTCCGGGGGATTTAAACATACGACCTCATAGTCAAACATTTATTATTTTCTTTTGACCACTTTTCCAACCCTTTGGGCTTTCTCATTAAGTTTTGGCCAATTAAAGTTTCATTTATTTTTCTTAAAAAAGAGCCAATATGAAGCAAAACTAGGGGAAAGAAAAAAATATAATTCATTAAGGAAGGTTCCCCTCTCTCGATCTCTATGTTGAAGAAGACTATTGAAAACCAGATGCGGAAATTTTTAAGTTCAAAATTGTTTATACAAATGTTAAGAGAACAAATGAGTTGTTTCAAAGACAGAGAAAAAAATCGGTTATATAATTCGAAATCATGCTCAAAAAATTATGAGCTTCGATCAATAACTTTAACGAAGGTCAATAATTTTTGCGATTCAAAATGTTTTGGTTTGATGTGAAAATAAACGCACCTTTCCTTTTCTTTTTTCCAGTTAACTTTTTGAAAGAAATACTAAAGTTTTACAAAGGAAAAGTAATGCCGTTCAAAAAAATGGGAAAATAATGCAATGACAAACCCTATTAAAAATAGCCAGGCTGGTGGGGTTGCAATGGAGTTAAAAGCCAAAACCAAGTTAAACTAACCACAATAGTTTTTGTGTTAACCACAGTAGTTTAATAGGCCAGGCTTTGGCTTTGGTTCACGTGACTTTTCAAAGCCTTAAAAGGCAATTGCTGATGCGGATAAAAAAAAAAAGAAAAAAGGCAATTGCTGATGTGTCGCGCGTTAATTGATGGGGCAAACGTAAGGGGTTTTCTGATGATCTGGACATAATTTATTCTCACTTTTTTTTGGAAAACTTTTTCTTTTGGGTAAGTACTGCAGTGACCTGAATAGATTGGTTTGGACCATGACCGAATCACTTGGCTCGGTTACGCTCACACGGTTTAATCAGGACGATAGGACTTGCAGGTCAAATTGTACCGCTTGGCTGATCAGATTGCTCGTGTATCGGGCTTGGGGTCCCTCTCGCTTATTCGGCTCAGGGTCAGACAAGCACCTACATGATCCATAGAAAAAGTCTTTTTAACGTGCACCTAACCGCTTGACATATACGTCATCCTAGCTCGTCAAAAGCCCTTATATATTACCTTCATTTCTCACATCTTACCGACGTGAGACTAACTTTTTGCCCAAGATGGGCAACAAGCTCAATCCCTTTTTATTGTTTATTTATAAATCCAAGTCAAACTTGAGCATAAAGATTTTGACTTGATAGGCTCGTAAATGATGCGTCATTCTATAATATCGCAAGGGGGCGACTATTCGCAGTCCCGTATTTTCTCCCTTAGCCCACTACATTTTCGGTAAATAGTTGTTGAAAAACATACATAACATTTCGGTAAATAGCTGTTGAAAATAAGATTATATTTCGGTAACTACATGTCGAAAATATGTTCAACCTTCGGTAAACAACTGCCGAACATATATTTTCGGTAAATAGCTGTTGAAATTTTTTTTATATTTCGATAATTGGATGCTGAAAATGTATCTTAATTTCGATAACTAACTGTCGAGTATAGTTGAAATTTTTTTAACTGGCTAAGGGAGAAAATACGGGGCTGCGAATAGTCGCCCCCTATCGCAAAGATGAAGTAATTGAATAAATAACCTAAATATGTGAGATCTTCCCTCCAATTTACATCTTTTCCCCCATCTCCCCTACTCTTACATCCATATTAGAAGCTTCTTAAGTGAGATGAAAATTTAGTGCTTCATCAAATCTTACAAAATCTTCTATGGAACATCTTGAGTTCAAACTCAGGCTTAAGAACTCGAAATTTATGAGCTTAAGCTCACACAAA